>NC_090737.1:65343237-65345737 GCF_036898095.1 Palaemon carinicauda
TTCCTTGTCATTGGCTTATAGGTAGTGTGCGACTTTTATGAATGCATCATTCCGTGTGTCATCAGCCGGTCTACCATGATTAGGTCGCTTGCTTGACACTGTAAGGAACTGGCGTGGAATCTGCTTCCCAGTTTTGAATTATTGTTACATATATTGTGAGAGACTGCGTTAGCGGCATTCAAATCCTGGATGAATTCTACTAAAGCTTTTACTGTCTTTGATCATGCATTATTGCGTTCAACACAGCTTTCTGTAAACTTCTTCTGGAAGTCCATTGTTTAGACTGGTATAAGTTTATGCGTTTTTTGTCTGCCCTGGTACTTGTCTGGTGTTCCACAGAACAAACAGTGTTCACTGTACTGGAACGCAGAACTGGCAGACGGAAGCACAACCACAGTGGCGCTGAATACACCAGTACAGTCATATCCCCGTTTTCTGATGTCTCACTCAATAGAGAGTTGGGAGCAGAAGTCCTTCCTGCATTTGGTGTGTACAATTTGTCCAGGTGCGACACTGATATCAGCCTGCCGTGGGTTATTTGCCTTGCTTATTCCATCACACCCCTTGTAATGAATGCACAGGGTTTAGTCACGAGCAACTCTAAAAGGAAAATAGAGTTCTTAGAAGAACTAACCCAAATTGAAAAAATAGATATATTAAATATAAGTGAAACATGGTATTCCCAAGAGACTGGCAGTGATGACCAGATAAAGGGTTTCCAAACTTATAGATCAGACAGAAAAAATAGGAATCAAGGGGGAACCGCAATATATGGAAGAGACATAAATCAAGGAAAAGTATGTGAAAAATACAGCAACACAGAATGTGAATTGATTGCGGTAGAATTTGAATTTGAAAAACTAATGAATATTGTAGTTTACAGACCCCCAAACACTAAGGAGTTTGACATAATAATAGAAAAAATAGATGATATATGTAGAAACCATAAAGACTGGAATATACTCCTATCCGGAGATTTTAACTTTCCTTTCGTGGATTGGAAAGAACGGATAGAAGAAAGTGGTTGTATGTATACATATAAAAAAGATAGTAATAGTAGCGCAGAAGATAAGAGGCAATTTGAAAAGCTTCAAGATATGCTATTAGAACATAATATGCAACAAATAAACCACATTCCAACAAGAAAGGAAAATGTCCTAGATCTAGTATTTGTGAATGAGGTGAATTATGTTAAAGAAATAATAGTGTATAACACGGGAATTTCAGACCACAATGTCATAGAATTGATAGTTCATTCCAAAGCAAGTGATCACAGAATTAATAAAAGCACAAAACTTTGGGAAGGATATGGAAAATATAACTTTTACAGTAAGAATATAAAATGGTCAGAAATAAATGAAGAACTGAATAAAGAATGGAAAAATGTATTTATAAGTCATAATATACAGGTAAATACGGATATACTGTACAAAATACTGGAGAAAATTGTTGAAAAATATGTACCGAAAAAAAACAATAAACAAAAGACGTGCATACCAAGAGACAGAAGGATCTTATTTCAGAAAATTAAAAAGTGGAAGAAAAATCTTGCAAAAGAAAAAAATGTGTGGAAAATGAGGGAAATAAAATGTAAGATAGAAAATGCAGAACAAAAGATTATACAGTCGAAAGAAAATGAAAAAAGGGACTTAGAAGAAAGGACACTTCAAAATATAAAAAGAAACCCCAAAGTACTTTACTCCTATGCAAAAAAGATGAATAAAAGGAGAATAGAAATAGGCCCTCTAAGAATTGAAGGACGGCTAACGAATGAAAAAAAGGAAATATGCAACATATTAGCAGAAAAATATAAGAGTGAGTTCACGCCAAGAATTGCGAATGAGAATAATGAAACAGAAATGAGAGAAGAAAATGTTGAATATCTAACGGATATAGATATTAATGAAGCAGATATTGTCACGGCTATAAACGAAATTAAAAATGGATCGGCAGCCGGACCAGATGGAGTTCCAGCGATTTTGTTAAAAAAAACTGCAAACACTATTGCGAAGCCACTTGCAATACTGCTAAGACAGAGTATAGATATGAGCGAGATATATGTTAAACATAAATTAGCTTATATAACCCCTATCTTCAAATGTGGATCAAGACTAGAGGCAAGCAATTATAGACCTGTTAGTCTAACATCACATATTATGAAAGTGTATGAGAGGGTAATAAAAAAGAAAATAATGAACCATTTGGTCAAAAATAATTTGTTTAATATGGGTCAACACGGTTTCGTACCTGGAAAAAGTACACAGACCCAACTGATAGCTCACTATGAAAACATATACAATAATATGATAAATGAAAAAGACACAGATGTGATCTATCTAGATTTTGCAAAAGCCTTTGACAAGGTAGACCATAACATATTGGAGAAAAAAATGAGAAAGCATAATATTGTGGGAAAGATAGGAAAATGGGTAAAAGAATTCCTGCAAAACAGAAAACAGATAGTGGTTGCAAATGACGAGAAATCAGATGAAGCCCAGGT
>NC_090737.1:65350737-65355737 GCF_036898095.1 Palaemon carinicauda
CAACATGTCTTGGTAGCTTTCTTTTCGATATTGGGAATTCTAGTATTAGTCGTATAGTCATATATATGTTCCAATTGTAAAGTGTAGCAAATCACTATTTTTGGGAACCCTTAAGATTTAAGGGTTGTTTACATTTATATATATATATACGTTATTGCTATATCTATTCTTTTTAATCATAACAAATCACTATTTTTGGGAACCCTTAGGAATTAGGATTGATTACATATATTTATATGTTATTCCTATATCTCTTCATTTTAATCATATAACAAATAGCTTTCCCAGTGGTTGTATGTAACTACCGAATAGGTATTTATAACATTTATTTTTACCGGTGGTTTTATATAACTACCGGGTGAGTGTGTTCAACATTTATTTTTAAACACAAGACTTGCTCAGTGGTTATTTTTATGTGACTACCAGGTAAGTATGTTTGAAAGTTTATTTTATTATGAAATATCATTTTACATGAAAATATCAGTTTGATATTGTATAAAAATACTTTGTTACAATTTATATAGCAGGTACTAGAGACGATATTGCATTATCATTCAAGCCCTTGGCAGAAGAGTAAGTTCTCTCACAACGGGCAGGACTAATTATGGTCTTTTGTGTAAGAGTTTAAAAGTGCAAGTTTCAGTGCTAAATTAGTGCAGTGAATTTATTCAGCACAGTGGACGTCGTTTTCCTAGCCTTAGACCTCTTCCAAGCTCCCCAACCCCTGGGAGAAGGAATGTTGATCGGCAAAAGGAAACAAGAGGCATTAGCTCACGAGCAGATGTCCTCTCGAGCGTTCCTGTTGACATTCCCAAGAACGCTTGCCCTTGCCATGGGAAAGCAAAGAGTGTTGGACGTTAAGCTACTAACACTGCTGTTAGAGTCTTGCATTGCATCACATTTGCTAATAATAGCAATACTATAAGTCGTAGATATTCGCTGATAATAACAATGCTTACGAACCAACATAGACACGGTTTTTGTCCCTGAGCGCCAGTCGGCCATGAGAACCCTCTGATTGGAAGTCATTAAAACGAACGCGGCGAGCGGCGTGATGAAGATCATTTTGCTTTAACGCTTGGCGCTAAGTCTTTCAGGACGCTCGGCGCCACGTCTTTCAGGACGATCGGGGCCACGTCTTTCAGGACGATCGGCACCTCGTCTTTCAGGACGCTCGGCGCCTTGTCTTTGAAGACGCTCGGCGCCTCGTCTTTCAGGACGCTCGGCGCCTCGTCTTTCAGGACGCTCGGCGCCTCGTCTTTAAGGACGCTTGGCGCTTCGTCTTTCAGGATGCTCGGCGCCTTGTAAATTATTTTATGCCTGTTGCTCCACGTTCGCCACCCTCTGAATTTACACGTGGTCATCAATGGAGCTTTAAGGATGATGGGAGACTGGTTGAAGTCTCAGCAGGACCAAGGAAAGACAGCTTTCTTTTTTCCTCTGAATAAACTGGCCTCTAGATCTTGTATCTGGTACGAGATTATTATTATTATTATTTCTAGCCAAGCTACAACCCTAGTTAGAAAAGCAAGATGCTTTAAGCCCAAGGGCTCCAATAGGGAAAAAATAGCCCAGTGAGGAAAGGAAATAAGAAGATAAATAAATGAGACTAAATTAACAATAAATCATTCTTAAAACCGTGACAACGTCAAAACAGATATGTCCTATATAAACTATTAACAACGTCAAAAACAGATGTGTCATATAGGGTGGAGGTCTAGCACGTTAAGGTCGAGGACCTTGTGGCATCCCCACAGAGACTTTTACAGCCCCCTGGGTGGATTGCTGTGTCTCTCAAGGAATGCAGGTAAATGAGGCATATAAACCTATGAAGCCAGCTTCCTTATCAGGTATGCCAGGATAGCAAGGGTGTAGGTCTAGCCACGTTAAGGTCGAGGACCTTGTGGCAGCCCCACAGCGATTTTTACAGTCCCCTGGGTGGATCGCTGAGTCTCTTAAGGAATACGGGCAATGAGGCAGGATAACTTTGAATCAGAAGTCAGAATTGAGGTACCCACCACCCCTTTTTTCTTTCTCTCTTCTCCCTCATGAGTGGGTCAAAGACAGATTTTGGTGTCTTATTCAGCAAGAAAGTTTCTGCATACTTTTTCTCTAAACTGCACAGACAACAGTAGGAGCCAGATTTAACTACTTCTGGCGAGCCTGGGAGAGGAGAGGAGCAGACCTTTGGTCCATGCTATTACTAAAGGATGGATGGAAAATCTTTTTCCTAGTGAAACCTCCTTTGTTAGTTACACCGATAAGACCTTTCTGCCAAACAGACTTTGTAACATAAAATGTCTCTCTTTTGGGAGAAGGAGGCTTTTGTTCGGTCCTGGATGTAACTGCTCTCAACGCCTTCGTTCAGAAGTCAAAGTTCTCCATGAAGACATCGAAATCATGAGCTATGAAAACACTCATGTCAGCCTGGTCACAGGGCGAAGCAGAGTCTGACTGCTTTCGCCTTCAGGCAGTAGAGCCAGACCACAACTTCTGGCAATCTCGGGAGAAGAGGGGAGCAGACCTTTAGTCAGTATATCTTCTGAAGGAGGATTAGAATTTCCTTTTATAGGGAAACCTCCTTTAGTTCAGCTCCAGATCTAGATAGGAGTCTAAGAGGCAGGCTATGCAATCAAACTTTATCTGAGTTATGTTTACAAGGAGGAAAGGGGGAAGAATGTGTCAGTTTTGGGCCATGTGTTTTGGTCTCGGCTCCGCCCCTCTAATGTTCACGAAACTTTTGCTAAATGTAGCAGAATACTGCACTCAAGAGACACCAGAGCCTCCCTGTATCTGGACGAATGGCTTCTCAGAGCTCATTCTTACGATCTTCATGAAGGATTTTCAGATAACGTTGAGCCCATCAGAAGAATTGGGTCTTCCTGTCAACAAGACTAGTCTCTTCTGACACTAGGATGCTCAGTGACACGTCTTATAGGACGTTCAGCGTCTTGCTCTGTTAACCTCTCGGTGCCACGTCTTACAGTATGCTCGGCGCCACGTCTTACAGGACGCTCGGCGCCTCGTCTTTCAGGGCGCTCGGCGCCACGTCTTTCAGGACGCTCGACGTCGACGATCTAGCATGAGGCATGACATTGAACATGTGAACCTCGGACTTCGTGATGACACTAGTCGAATCGAATGACGAGATCAAGGACGCCTTAGTTCCGATCTCTTTGATCACGAAAGTTTTTATCGAGCGTCTAGCCTTAGAACAACGCAACGACATAGGCGGTGATCTGGGTTTCCTTGACGCCAGAAATCAGGACCTTAAAGAGATGTATCCTGATAAACACAACGTCACTACTTCCGTTAGAGCTTCTAAACCATCACAAAAGATACTTTATTTAAGGATGGGGATTCAGAGTCAAGTTTTTTCCGGGCTTTGACGTCTCCTCTTCGAACGGAGCAAGCCGTCTTGAAACTGCAATCTTTTCTAAAGATTGGGTTTTTTCCCTGGGAAGGCTGAATTTTTCTTTGTGACTGTTCATCCTAATTTTCCTGGACCAGGGTTCGTTTCCCGGACAGTCAGAAGCTAGAAGCTACTGTCCTTGTGTGATTTTTCTTTGTCCTCTCCAATTCAACCTCAACTTAAGAGGATGGTTCACAGAGATACTGTAATGGATGATGGACTCTCCTAGAACCCTTCCCTTAGAATAGATTATTCAGACAACCTCTCTTGGAAAGGTACCTTTCAAGTCTCCTAGCTCTTCATCTAACTACCTTCAATCTATCGAAAACTCACTGGAGCTAGATATTTTTCGAAGGAGGCAGCTAGGGCTTTTACAAGGCAATAAGGACTTCTACCATCAGGATTTATCAATCCAAGTAGAAGGTTTTAAAGAATGGTGTAGAGTCAACTCTGTTTTCTCTTCCAGTATCTTTACAGCTCAGATTGCTGACTCCTGTTGTACCTTCGAAGGAAGCTCATTTGTTCATCCTCTTCCATCAAGGGATACAGGAGTCTGTTAGCGACTGTAGTCAGACACAGTAGCCTGGACTTTTCAAATGATAAAGTCCTACAGGTACTTCTCAAATCGTTTGAAACATCGAATCAACCAGGATTCACTAGCTTCGATTCTGGATATAGTCCTGAAGCTTCTTATGAGTGACAGACTTGAGCTCTTGCATTCTTCTTTATTTAAGGACCTCACGATGAAAACTCTATTTTTTTTGTTAGTCTTACGACAGCTAAAAGAGTTGGTAAATTCATGCATTTAGTAAAAACGTTGGCTTTCAAAATAACGAAGCTATCTGCTCATTGCAGTTAGGCTTCCTCTCCAAGAATGATCGCTCTTCTCAACCTTGACCCAAGGCTTTTAAGTTTCCAAATCCTTCGGAGGTGGTTGGCGAGGAGTTGGAGAGAGTCCTGTGTCCAGTAAGAGCCCTGAAGTTCTATCTGGGCAGAATGTAAGAGTTGCGAAGAAGGTCGAAAGCTCTTTGGTGCTCGAGCAAGAAGCCCCCGTTACAGATGTCAAGAATGTCCTTTCATTCTTCATCAGACTCTTATAAGAGAGGCTCATACGCATTACAGTGAGACTGGCCTCAAGTTTTTAAAGGTCAAGATACATGAAGTTAGTGCTGTAACAACTTCAGTTGCCTTCAAGCAGAATAGATTGTGGCAGAGCATTATGGACACAACCTTTTCGAGGAGGAAATCTGTGTTCACTCCACACTATTTGAAACGTGTCCAGATTCTTTATGAGGATTGCTATACTCTGGGACCATTTGTAACAGCGAGTGCAGTAGTGGGGGGAAGGAACCACCACTACGTTCCCATAATCCTAATATCTTTTTCTTCTCTTGGAACTTTTATATTTTTGTGGTTGTTTGCGGAGATTGCGAAAGTCTCCCGCAATTTTAGTCAGGTGGTCAATTTGTTCCTTGAGAGTGCCCGAAACAAGGGTATTGGAAGAGGTCCTTTCACATATAGGTTTTTAGACTGGTTTAGCAGCTCCTAGAGGTCTTCAGCCCCCTGGTTGGATCGCTGGATCTCATAA
>NC_090737.1:65364967-65367467 GCF_036898095.1 Palaemon carinicauda
ATTAATGCCGGGAGAGCACATCACTCTCATCTAAGCTCTTTAGGCGCTTGACCTTCAGTTGTAGTTCTGGAGGTCTATGCCCCACCTCATGAGCCCTTTATTTTTCCTATGTAGCTCAGTCAAGTAAGTTGCTGGGTTATGGTCCATTAGGACTGTCAGTGGGAACTCTTGGTCCATATGATTGGCATATGCACACCTAGTTGTCACAGCTTCGAGGCAGCGCATGAAACGATCGATCATTGTTAATCGAAAACGATTTCCGCATTTACTCCTGGTCAGGGAACCTACATACCCCACCACTGCACCACGAAAAGGAATAATTTTTCCAGCCTCGTCCGAGTAGGCAGGTGCCCTGTAGTCTTCCAGCCTCTCGTCCAAATGCTGAAACCTGATGAGCTCTGTTTGGCTCCTTAGGGTCTCGGCACTGATGGGTGGTTCCCCTCTTGCCTTCTCTGAGACTTCTGGCCTGGTGGTTGAGGTAGCCCTATTGCCAGTGGTGTTAAGTGGCACAGCTTCATCCGGATTGAATTTGCTGGTACTCAGCTCAGATGCTTGAAGTAGCCCTATCCCCTGTGGTGGAAAGTGGCACTCCTTCACCAGAATTAACTTCTGGCGTACAAAGCTCAGACTCACTGCTGGAGGAGGAAGACTCTTGGGCCTCCTCATTTAGCCAAGCTACCTTACCAAAGTCAATGTCACCGAGCCATTCGTCTTCCCCTGCAGGAAGCATCCCTCACTGCTTAGGGCTCTGGCTTGGCAGCCTTCATGCACCTGAGGGGCACTTGCTGTACCACCTTCATGGGTTCTTGACCCAAATGCAAGTTTTAGCCCTCATATCTGAGATCACTCACTGCCCCTAGTCTGCACTTCTTACTAAGCTGGGGTGTGGTTGCCTTGAACTCCGCTGTAGGGAGTTCCTTGGTGAACCCTTGAATGAAGTGGACCCTCCTGCAATTGTCCTGCTGGACGTTGGCAACATTGGGCTGAGGTGGCGAGTGATTGAGCTGTGCCAATCGGGCGTCCATCTCCTGCAGTCTTAATTCATGCGCTCTCTCTCTCTTTCATACCGCATCCTTTCTTGCTCTGTTCTTCTCCGGGCTTTGGCTTCATTCCTGAGCTCCCGCACATACCTTCGCAATGCTTCTCCCTCATAGCCTTGTTGTTCTGCCAAATCCACAAATGCACTGATCTCAGCAGCAGTCATTTTGCTAATTTCTTGTGGAGACAGCGACAAGAACATACTCAACAGCACAAGGTACGATGTTGACCTTGCAAGAAATTACACGGAGGGGAAAGACGCTCTAGCCTTACGCAAGAGTCTCATGGAAGGATGGATGAAGAGGAAGCTGGGCAAAATGCACAATGGCTGTAAAAATGCCTCTCGAGAAAAAACTATCACCGAATAGTAAGCCTCGCAAGTAATTGAACAGGAGACTAACTAGAAAACCAGGGTCACGACAATGGATGAGCTTAGGCTGTCTGGTTGTAATACGTCCAAACAAGTAACAATATATATAAAAACTGTGCTAGACAATAAAAAATGGAAACACAATGGTGGGTGACCTTAAATGCTAGACATGAAATGACTGGAATCACAACTATGGGTGACCCTCTATGCTAGTCATAAGAAAAATTGAATCACAACTATGGGTGAACCTGTATGCTAGTCATGAGAAAAATTGAATCACAACTATGGGTGAACCTCTATGCTAGACAAGATAAAATGGAATCACAATGGTGGGTGACCCTAGATGCTAGACATGAAAATACTGGAATCACAATTATGGGTGACCCTCTATGCTAGTCATAAGAAAACTTGAATCACTACTATGGGTGAACCTCTATGCTAGTCATGAGAAAAATTTAATCACAACTATGGGTGAACCTCTATGCTAGTCATGAGAAGAATGGAATCACAACTATGGGTGACCCTCTATGCTAGACAAAATAAAGTGGAATCACAACTATGGGTGACCCTATATGCTAGTCATAAAAAAAAAAATGGAATCACAACTATGGGTGACCCTCTATACAAGGCAAAATAAAATGGAATCACAACTATGGGTGAACCTTTATGCCAGTCATAAAAAGTAATGGAATCACAACAATGGATAATCCTCTATGCTAGTCATAACAAAAATGGAATCACAACTATGGGTGAACTTCTATGTTAGTCATAAGAAAAATGGAATCGCAACTATGGGTAAACCTCTATGCTAGTCATAAAAAAATGGAATTATAACTATGGGTGAACCTCTATGCTAGTCGTAAAAAAATGGAATCACAACTATGGGTAAACCTCTATGCTAGTCATAAAAAAAATAGAATCACAACTCTGGGTGAACCTCTATGCTAGTCATAAGAAAAAATGGAATCTCCACGATGTGTGAACCTCTATGCTACATAAGAAAAAAATAGAATCTCCAGGATGTGTGACCCTCTATGCTAGTCATAAGAAAAAAATGGAATCTCCACGATGTGTGAACCTCTATGCTAGTCA
>NC_090737.1:65384967-65399967 GCF_036898095.1 Palaemon carinicauda
TTTCTCACCGCTAGGGAGAGAAAATCATGAGCTGCAGGGTCAAGGTTTTCTCTAATGAAGCGCAGACAGTCGACTTCTGGACTCGCTGGGTCAGAACTGGATCTGGTAGCGGTACAAACTTCAGCCGTAGTTCCAATGCCAGGGGGAACCACACGCTGTTCGGCCACTTGTGGGCCACTATTGCTGCTACCCCCTTGAAGGATCTCAGTTTGTTGAGGACCCTCAACAGAAGGTTGTGAGGAGGGAATAGATAAATCCTGGACCATCTGTTTCAGTCGAGGGACATTGCGTCCACTGCTTCCGCTAAGGGGTCCTCGTACGGGGACATGTACAGGGGCAACTTCTTGTAGTCTTTTGTCGCAAAGAGGTCTATCTGCAGTTCTGGGACTTGATTCAGAATGAAGGAGAATGATCCTGCATCTAAGGACCATTCCGACTCTATCGGTGTGAACCTGGATAGAGCGTCCGCTGTCACATTGCGGAATCCTTGAAGGTGAACTGCCGACAGGTACCACTTCTTCTTTTCCGCCAATCGGAAGATGGCCAACATCACCTGGTTGAGAGGTGGTGACCTCGATCCTTGTCGATTCAAGCATCTCACAACTACCTCGCTGTCCATCACCAACCTTATGTGGATCGAGTGACACGGGGAGACTTTCTTTAAGGTAAGGAGCACTGCCATAGCTTTTAGAAAGTTTATGTGAAAGGTCTTGAATAGCTTGGACCAAGTCCCCTGGACTTTTTTCAGATGAGAGTGACCTCCCCATCCCTCCTTCGAGGCGTCTGAGTGAATCGTCACCGACGGGGGAGGTGGCTGAAGAAGAACCGACTTCTTTAGATGTCTGGCTTGGGAACAAGGCCTGAAAAGAGTATGTAGCTGAAGCGGAACTGGTCTTCTCAGATCTCTTCGCGCGTTTGATGCATAACTTCTCCAAACTCCGGTTGCATCCTTTAGCTGTGCTCTTAGCACTGGGTCTGTCACCAAAGCAAACTGGAGAGAGCCCAGTACCCTCTCCTGTTCGCGTCTTGATATCCTTTCGGAATCTAGAAGTCTCTTGACAGAACCCGCTATCTCCTTCCTTTTCTTCGCCGGGATGGAGAAACGGTGTGACATTAGGTCCCAGTGGATTCCCAGCCACTGGAAATTTTGAGATGGAGAAAGTCGAGACTTTTTTCTGTTGATCTTGAAGCCTAGATACTCTAGGAACTGGATCACTTGACTGGAAGCTTGCAAGCATTCTGCCTCGAATGCTGCCCACACCAACCAGTCGTCCAGGTAGGCTACTACCTGAATTCCCTTTAGGCGTAATTGTTTGAGAGCTACGCTCGCAAGCTTCGTGAAAATCCTTGGGGCTATATTTAGCCTGAAGGGCATGGCTCTGAAGGCGTATAGTCTTCGTTGTAGCTTGAACCCTAGGTAGTGGGAGTGTCGACGGTTGATTGGAACGTGCCAATAGGCGTCTGACAAGTCTCTGGAGACGGAATATGCCCTCTTGGGCAGTAAGGTCCTTATGTGTTGCAGTGTTAGCATCTTGAACTTGCAATTCACTATGAACTTGTTGAGTGGCGACAAGTCCAGAATGACTCTGAGCTTTTCCGAGTCTTTCTTGGGAACACAAAACAGCCTCCCTTGGAATTTCATGGACTCCACCCTTCCGATCACTTTTTTCTCCAACAGTTCTTGAACGTACTCCTCCAGAACGGTGGTGGAGTGTTGGAAAAACCGAGGGGACGGGGGTGGAGTGCTGTACCAGCTCCAGCCCAGTCCGTTCTTGAGTAGGCTGTGGGCCCAGGGATCGAAGGTCCAACGATCCCGAAAATTCTGAAGTCTCCCTCCTACCGGCATCATCTCACTTGGACTGCCGTCCTGAGGTCTTGCCTTCCTGACCGCGACCACCCCTGAATCCCCTTCCCCTTGAGGGGCGCCTAGACGAGCCTCTGGCTGCTCCTCTAGGCTTTGCTCGAAAGGAAGTAGACTGCCCTTCGAACGTTGGGGTGAATGCTGTGGACTGTGTCGACACTGCCTGGGGTACCCACTGGAATGTGGTCGGGGTTTGTGCCACCATCTGGGGCACTGAAGGCAATGGCAATTGCAGTTGCTGTTGCTGTTTAAGAGGCTTGGCTGGCCGAGACGGTAGCCTAGTCCTCATAGTCTTCCTCTTTGGTTGAGGACCCTCATCCGGGGAAGACTTTCTTTTGATAGCCAGGCCCCACTTCTGGAGAAGGTTTCTATTCTCCGTGGCGGCCTTATAAACAACTTCTTTGACCAATTCGGTAGGGAAAAGGTCTTTGCCCCAAATGTTGGAGGAGATTAGTTTCCTTGGCTCGTGCCTCACCGTAGCCGAGGTGAACACGAACTCCCTACAAGCTCTCTTCGCCCTGATGAAGCTGTAAAGATCCTTCGTCACTGTGGCCAGATGAGTCTTGGCCACTACCATGAACATTTCATGGACCTTGGGGTCACTTGCCATCGTCTCAAGAGTAGTCTGAAGAGACATTGAGGCAACCAGCCTTTCTTCTGACTCGAGCTCTCTCCGCAAAAGAAAGTCAGACAGCTAAGGGAGGTCCTCGCCGAACTGACGTCCGGCAAAATCAGCCTCCAACTTCTCAACTGAGAAGGTAAGATGAACGTCCTTCCAGTCTTTGTGGTCCATAGGCAGGGCCAGCGACAAGGGTTTACACTCCTCCAGGGAGGGGCAAGGCTTGCCGGCCTCGACTGCTTTTAATGCAGCCGCAAACCCTTTCTGTAAAAAGGGGAAGGCTCTAGCAGGAGAGGACACAAAGGAAGGGAGCTTCTTACTCAATGCAGCTACCTTTGAGTTCGTGAAGCCCCTCTCTTTCATCGAGGATGAAAGCAAAGCTTGAGCCTTAGCATGGTCCATTACTCTGACCTCCTTCGGCTCTGTCTCCTCCTTTGAAGCTGGTTCCTTCCTCAACCGGACATAACAGTCTGGATATGACCCCTTGCTGGGCCAGAATTCCACCTCCTCTAGGGGAACTGAACCCAACTTATCCAAGATGACGATCTTTCCAGTCGTCATCGGCATGTGCTCAGCATACCTCCACGGGTTAGCATCCGAGCACAAGGGAAGGTCTTTCACATTGAGCCTTTTCTGGGGCCCATGTGATGCTGCAAGCCTCTGCATCTGCAGTTCCATTGCAGCCGCCTTCTCCTGATTCTCCTTCTGCATTTGTTGGATCATTCCAACAATGGAGGAGAGGGCCTGTCTCAGCTCTACTGGGAGAGCGGACGATGTTGAGGGGATAGGCTCCGGGATCTGAACCGGAGTAGCCGACACCTCGTCGACCTCTTCCTCTACAATGTCTAGGGCTTGAACTTCATCCTGGGCTCCTGCCAGGAGGTCTTCCTCCAGACGCTCGTCCACGTCAGACATCCTGTCGTCCAACTGGATGTCTTGCAAGGCGACCGCGACTTCAGCATCCACCTGGATCTGAACTTGGGGGATCTCCTCTTGAGGCTGGGGAATCACTGCATCAGCTGATGCCCTAGGGAAAAGATATGCCCTCATCCTCTCACTTGGAAGATAAGGTCCAGAGGTGTTCTTCTGGAAGCCTCTTACCCAGGTACGAAGCTTCTCCCTTGCTATATCCCTTGATTCCGCCGTCCTAGGGGAATCAAAGGCCTCAGTAATCAGGTTAGTGCACACAGTACATACCTGAGGGTCCCAATACTGGAGATCACCCTTGGAGACAGCGCATGCTGCATGCCTCCTACAAAACTCATGTCCGCAGAGGTTCTTACTGCGGACGTTGCAGAAAACACTTCCACACTTCGGAGGGTCCTCCTGTAAAGAGAAGAAATTTCCATGAGTATCAAGTGAACTACGTATCACTGGATATGCACAGTTTAGCATAACAAATCAGAAAGGAAAAACACACACTTGTGTTTCCTTCACAACCAATTGTTGCAGCCTTCCAGATAATAAAATCGTATGGTTAATCTCTTCTAGAATAACCAATGAAAAGTTTCCAGAGGAAACAGGTGTAGCTCACACCTAAGCAATGATTTTGAAATCCCGGATAATAGACAAGAAAGAACTCACTTTCTTATTTGTAAGGCAACTCCAAAGGGCTGTGCAAGACAACACAAAAGTGTTAGAACACACAGTGCTGTACCAAAACTTATACTATAGTTTTCTTCCTACAGTATATGTTATACTGAAGAATACTGGTACAGTATAGAAGGTAATTTTCCGGCCGGCACACACCAGAACTAGCTTTAAATTATACTACTTGACAGCTATAAGGCGGCAGAACGCTGGTTCAAATGCATGTGCCGGCCTTCAGTAACTGCCGGCCGGCAACAGCCAATGACGGCCGGCAATAACTGCCGGCCGACAACTACACAAGGTAGTACCCGGCTGCCGGCCACTGCTGATGGCGACCGGCAGACAAGGGCTGACATTAGCCGGCCGGCAAAGGTAAACAACCGATGCCTGCCAGCAGCAAGGCCGGCAGCCGGGTCGGGTACAGCACTAGAAGAAAACAGAATGGATGCCGGGATAAGAGCGTAAACTACCTCCAAGCCCGGCAATCCGAAAGAGTGCATATAAGGAAGGGGAGAATCTAATTCAGGCTTCCTGACCAATGCCGTCTGGCTCTACAGGCAGGCATGGATGAGCGACCAAGGGGGGTCCGGGCAGCAATCAAAGCAGAAGACCCTTGCCGGCCGGCAGACTCTGCCGGCCGGCAAGGGACTGAGTCGATTCCACATCCTAACCTATCCTAGGTCCAGATGTAGAATGATGTACAGTACTGTAACGGCTAGGCCATTGCGGAGATAGAGGGGGAAGGGACAAAAGAGGGTCCTACCAACCTTGCTTTAGTGAAGGATCACCCGCAGCCAAGAAAACTCATCTTAGCCTAAGGGAGATCCAAGGAGGGAGGCCAGCAATACTTGCCAGCTCCCAAAGAAACAAAGCAAGGAAGGTGTTGCTACTCCTAGGGAAAGGATCTTATCCTCCCACCGAGAACAGCAACAAGGACTAGTCTGCTAGATCACAAAAGAAGGAATCATCTCGTACAGAAACCTTCGGCAGTGACCTAAGGAGGCTAAGCCTCCTATGTCTGTGTCAGGCCAGCGAGGGAGACTCTACTCCAAGCCAGACAAACACAGACTCAGACTAAAAACTCTGATGTTCTGTCCCTCTCTGAAAACCAGACTTACTGGAACAGGGAGGTACAGTAACAACCCAGTATAGTTTTATCGAAAGTTAATTCAGATAAACCACTTAGGGTTAAGCCCAATGCTTAAACAGAGAGAAAGGGATTGCATACCTTCTCCGAAGAAAAGAAAGCAACCGGGGAGTATGAGAAAGTATACTAAGGCTCCATAAGCAACTTAGCCTGGGCACCAAGAGAATCGATTACCTAAATCAACGAAACTCACTTGTATACTATCTTGGAATAATTCAACATAATCTTAAATGTATGAAAAAACAGCCTAAAGCTTCAATAAAATTTTAAAACACTCGGAAAACCAAAATCATGCAGGAAGTACTAGGATCAAACGACTAGGCTACATGGCCTAGCATAGGCCAGAGTTGGCGAATACTTCGCCAAAATAATACTAAAAGCACGAAAGGAAATCCTATGTAACGCTAAATAGCTAAAATTTATTAAAGCAAAACAACCGGGAATGTCGCTCTGGCTAACTAAAACTCATACCTAGCGAGCGACAGCGTCCATGACGCCTCCGGTAGGCAATGGCTCTTGTAACAAAGATTAATGCTATTAATCACTTAAAAATTTACCAAGAGCCTACATTTATACATAAAAGAAATGGTACTCAACTTATCAGAGGCCGACGAAGCTGGAGAAGCCATGAAAAGCTGAATAAATCCAAGATTTGCGAGAAACACAGGAAAAAACACCGAGTTGTTAAGCTACGCAAAAAGCAATACAGAAGGCGCCAGGATTGGCGCCAGGCACACTTACGAAACGGGAGAAGAGGGAGCCTTGGGACCGGCTCCCCCTTTTTCTTTCCCGTTTTCGTTTTCTTGCCAATTGACCCCTTCGATGTGTTATCTCTCTTTGGGGTGCAGATTGCCATGTGGCGTGTCAAGAATACGTCCTCTGATATGTCGCGATATCCCTTTCATTAGGGATATTCGCTCCAGGAGTTAGAATTCTGGGTACCTTAATGTAAATTCTCTGGGAATATCGCCGTAGTTGTAATATACCCTAGGAAGCTACCCTATAGGAACTTCCACCAGGACGACATGGCTTGAGCCCAAATATATATATATATATATATATATATATATATATATATATATATATATATATATATATATATATATATATATATATATATATATATATATATATATATATATATATATATATATATATGTAATGATTAGAATAGTTAATATTACATGTTTAAAACAAATGACGTAATATGTCATGTTGGTTGGAAGAGCTAACCGTGAGATTTGCTGTAGTCATTCAAATTGTAAGCAGGATGTATAATGCTAAGTTGACATTCTTTCTTAATGTCAACACATTGTCTCTTCGTGTGAAAGTTTGTGACGTCACCGGATGCAGGTGTCTTCCGATTCCGTCACTTGGCTAAATTAAAGCAAGCATACGATATTTGTGATATCGGTAATTTGTTCAGTTCATATCTAAACTTCACCAGAATTGGTCATGTGGACCAACACAGCTTCCTCCAGTGATGGAGATGTTTAACTCTGTTGTTTATTCACAATAAAACTTAAAAACCATTAAGATGTATTCAGTAAACCATTTAAATACATCTGAAAACAACTCATACTCAAATGTGTGCTTAAGACAGTAGCACACCAATAAATGGTGGCAGCGATTAAACTCTAAGACAGCGATTAAACTCTAAGAATTAGAGAAATATCTTCAAGACTTCAAAATAAATAGCTGTAAAACCAGAGAAATATCTTCAAGACTTCAACATAAAAGCTGTAAAACCAGAGAATGGTCTTCAAGACTTCAAAATAAAAGCTGTAATACCTGATAAAGATCTTCAAGAACTCAAAACTATCTACAAGAATCTACAATTTTGACTAAGTCCAACGGACAAGCTAACACCAACATATGTTAGTATACAACTTGGATCTTCAATCAACATCCTAGGAAACCCAAGGACTGGCGTTCAACAATTGCAAGACATATCCAGGAAGAACTACATTCAACAAGAAACTAGAACGAGACATCGCTAGCAAAACATCAAGAGAGAGAGAGAGAGAGAGAGAGAGAGAGAGAGAGAGAGGACGTGTCGACTTCATATAAAGCTAAGTACAGAGATTTTGTATTCATTTCAGTTTGGGCAGTGAAGTGTAGTTATCACAAGTCGTTAGTCAATTATTACTGGGGTGAGTGAATTCCTAAACTTTGTTATAAGAAACTCCGAATTCTCATTTAGAATTTTTCTTTCTTTGTGCTAATTCCTTTTTCTTTCATAAACTCTTGGGGGGAAATGTATTGGGATTAGTAACATTGTTGGGGGAATTTTATTATACATATGCGTTTACGCAGTGGGCGTCTGTACTCATATAGATATTTTGATAGGATTGAAAGGGGTCAAAGAGATAGAAAAAAAAAATACAGCAGTCATGGTTCCTCCTGTCAGCCCTACCCCTGGACCTAGTGGTGTAGGCCAGGCTAATCCTCCTCCAATTGTGACGCTTGTAAATGCCAGGTCGGCAATCCTTCCTTTTCAAGGCCGTGTCAACGGGTTCTTGCCACAAAATGTGGAGTCATGGATTTCATCCGTTGATGCCCATTTAAATGCCAAACAAATCGTAGATCCTTTTGTACAATTACAAGAAGCTAAAAGTTTTATAGATTTTTCTAAGGGGGATGCGAGTGCGTATTTAAGAGGTGTTTCATTTCAAGAAGCAGTTACTTGGGATGATTTCAAAGTTAGGTTACGCGCGATTTATGGGGGTGAGGAAGCTTTGGATGTAGTGTTAACGTTACGAAATACACTTAATCAAGCCACTATGAATCGGCTTAATGTTGTTGAGACAACAGCTCTCATAGCTGATAGGCTTAACGAATATCAGGACATTTTAGGTAATTCCACTTGGGTTACTAACGATAACATCTCCGTGAAAGATTTTTTACGATTAATGTATTTAACTTGCATGACACTTATGTTGCCTGAAGCTTTAGTGCGGTGCTTTGATAAGAAGTTAATGCCTGCAAGTACGGAATTGGATGTCTATAAACAGATAAAGAAACACATGTCCAAGTGTCCAGATCTCGATCCCGTGTTAACTCAAGTTTTTGCTAAGAATGAAACAAAACCACAAACAGTGAACGTAATTAACAATCCAGTAGTGGGAGTGACGTGTTACAACTGCAAACGTCAAGGTCACATAAGCGCAGACTGTAGAACGAAATTTTGTTCAGTTCACAACACAGCATCACATTCTTATAGTCAATGTTACGTGCGTAAGACACAACAATATCCTAGAAATACACAGTCAATTCCACAGTCAGTTCCACATGGAAATAAAAAGAAAAATCCTCATTTTAACAATAAGAAGAAACAACAAAATGTCAATGCAGTTCAGAGTCCGAAACAAACAAACACTTCTTCAAATATCGCTGAGCCTGGGCCGTCAAACCAGACCTCGCAAAGTCAGCCTAATTTTCAGAATGTGCAGAGCAAAGCAAATACCACATAGTTAACTCTAGAGGGGAAGAGAGTGATGTTGGGTCAAGGTCATTTATGTCAACATCAATAGTATTGAATAATCAATTTAATGTTTTATCAGATAATTGTGAGACAATAGATTTTCCTATGAAACACACGACCGAATTAAGTAAAACAGTGCATGCTCCCGTAGATTTGCAATGTATTCATACAATAATAAGCCAAAATGAGTTACGGCCAACCTTATATGCTGTAAATTTAGAACACAAATCCTTTACGTTATTTTTTGACTCTGGTAGTCCACGTAATATTATGGATTTGAAGACGCATCATTTGTTGTTTTCGAACTTTCCGATTGAAAAATCAGGAATTAGACTTTCAGGTATAGGAAATAATGAATTAAACGTCATAGGCATAACTCATATTCAGTTCAGAGTCGGTAATCGCACGTTTGCCGATACATTTGTTGTAGTGAAAAACATTAATATGTATCCAGCTGTAATTATAGGATACCCATCTATGGGAAATCAAAACATTATCTTAGCTCCTGCCAAGCACGGCGTGTATATCAAAGGGAAATTCTATAAGTCTTCTAATACTTTAAAGTCAGTTTTGGATAAAAAGGAGACGACAAATGTAACCGTAACGTACGTTGAAGAACCAATAACTTGTCTCACTAATAAAGAAATAATATACGCGACCCAGCAGAATTCTCGTTCACCCGTAATATCATCTTGCACGCAATATATCGAACCAAACATACCTTCGAATTTAATAGTGCAAATAAAGAAAACACTACCGGGATCTGAAATATTAATCCTTTCCGATACTTTGAAAACTAACGGATTGTCTGTCACACAAGCTATTTATACAGTAGGCTCACATCAGCAATGTAATATCGAAGTCTGTAATCATTTAAATAACACTTTAGTAATTCACAAAAATCAACATATCTTGGATGTAGAAGTTTATAAACATCGTATTCTTACCGTTGCTGAAATCAATCACTCTCAATCAGTTGCGGATGAATCCCTTTTACGATCTATTAAAAATAAAATCAGTAAGGACATTCAAGACGAAGAAATTCAGCAGAAAATTTTTGAACTTTTAACTAAATATACAGATGTCTTTTCCACTACGGATGGATCCTTAGGAAAAAGAGATGTGATCGAGCATCAAATAAGGTTAAAAGACAAGAAAAAAATTATATATGTACCCTCGTACAGACTCCCTATGAAATTCCTGAATGAAATAAATGATGAAGTAGGTAAAATGTTAGAGGAAGGAGTCATTAGAAAATCAAATAGCCCTTATAATTTTCCTTTAATAGTTGTACCGAAAAAAGATCGAACATGGCGTATCTGCGTCGACTTTCGTCGTCTAAACGAGGAAACGATCCCTGATCGATTCCCAGTGCCATGTACTGACGATATTTTGTCTTTGTTAGGTCAGAATAAATATTTTACCAGTTTGGACTTACTTAAAGGCTTTCACCAGATATCATTAGAAGAAGATAGTATCCCATACACAGCTTTCAGCACAGCCAGGGGACATTATGAATTTTTACGGATGCCTTTTGGTTTACGTTGTGCTCCTATAACATTTACAAGAATGATTAACATAGTGTTTGGAGACTTGTTAGGGGATATATTGCATGCCTATATGGATGATCTTGTAATCTTTTCCAACACCTTAGAAGAACATCTACGTAAGTTAGAACTAGTACCACAGAGATTAAGACAACATAACTTAAGGGTAAAGATTAGTAAGTGTGAATTTTTCAAAACAGAATTAATATATTTGGGTTTCATGGTGTCAAGCCAAGGTCTTAAAGTAGTCCATGATAATGTGTCGGCTATACGTAATTTTCCCATACCTACTAATGTCAAGGGAATACAGCAATTTCTGGGTTGTAGTGGATATTACAGGCGTTTTATACGCAACTATTCAATAATAGCCGCTCCTTTAACTGATCTTACGAAGAAGGGCGTAGATTTCATATGGTCTGAGCAACATCAACAGGCATTTAATACTTTGAAAGATGAACTGTGTAGTTCTCCTATCTTAAAATTTCCTGACTTCGGTAAGGAATTCTTCATTGCAACAGACGCCTCAGACTTAGGAGTAGGAGGGGTATTGCTTCAGCAATATGATAAACAGATTTTCCCAATAGCTTTCTATTCTCGAAAATTGAGAACTTCCGAAAGTAAGTATGCAGTAATAGACAGGGAAGGACTAGCTATTGTTAATTCGCTAGTGCATTTTAAGTTCATAATTTACGGTTATCCCGTTAAGGTTCTTACTGACCATAAACCACTAACAGAGTTCTTTAAAGGCTTCAATCACAGCCCTAAACGAACTTGGTGGCATTTAATCATTCAAGATTTTGGCGCAAGAATCGGGTATTTACCTGGGAAAGCAAATATCATTGCGGATGCATTATCACGCAACCCCGTGTCATCTTGTACGGAGTCTTTAGCTGAATTAATAGATATATCAACATCCATGCCTATTGTAAAAACAATATCTGAACAAGAAGATTTAGGCTGGAGTGCTGAATTGTTACAGACTGAGCAAAGAAAAGATCAGAAAATAGAAACAATTATAAATGCTTTGAAAGGCAATCATAAAGAAAAAGAATATATAAAGTATAAGCAGCAGAATTATATAATCAAAGATAATATTCTGTGTAGGACTGTGACAAGGAAAACCCGCAATACACCACATGTAACTAACGACCAGGTAGTAGTACCAAACTCACTTATTTCCACTGTCCTGAATTGGTTGCATTCAAATCCATTACATGGACAGGTTCTCATTAATGTCACAGAAAGCCAAATCATTGTTTTATTTGCATACAATGCTTACAGATATAAAAAGACACATAGCTAATTGTCGCACATGTCAGGAAAACAAAGGGCATACGAAAACACCTGTCAGCCTAGGAGCTTATCCTGTTCCCAATCAACCCTTTGAAAGAATACATTTAGATTTGTTAACAGGATTTTATGAGTCAGACAGAGGAAATAAGCACCTCTTAGTAATTATAGATGCTTTAACTCGATATACGGAACTAATAGCGCTTAAAACTAAAACTGCGATTGAATGCGCTAGGAAGTTTTACGAGTGTTACATTTGTAAACATGGAATTCCACACATGATAATCTCAGACTCGGGTGGTGAATTTAATAATCACTTTCTTACCTCATTGTGTGAATTCCTCAACATAAAGAAGATTAATACCATGATATATCACCCAGAGTCGAATGGGCTAGTGGAAAGAGCAAATAGGAAGATATTAAATATATTGAGGGTAACACTAGGGGGATCAGACCCCAACTGGGATATTGCAATACCGGCGGCACTGAGTACTCTGAATCATTCATATCATATATCAATTAAAATGTCACCGCATGAAGCATTGTATGGTACCCCAGTTAGAACACCTTTCCATGTATTAACGCCTACAACTAATCTATCAAATCCTTTAAAAGAATGTATAAATGCAAGTATAAGTCGATATGATATCCTTCGAAAGAATTTAGAAGAATCACAAATCATAATGAAAAGGAATCATGATAAAATAGCGAAACCAACTAAAACATATAACGTGGGTGATAACATCTATATTCAAATCAATGTCAGAAAAGGGCTCAACTATAAACTAACACCTAAGTTTGAAGGCCCATTTAACATTTTGGAAACATTAACGGCCAATAGGTTTAGAATTCAAAACGTAGCCCAACCCACGGATGAGAGAATAGTACCATTGTCTCACATAAGAAATTAAAAAGAAAAGAGAGCAAAAGAAGTGAGGAAAAATTTTATTTTGTGACTAAAAGTTTTCTTTTTAATACAGGAGTAATTACATATATTTTTTCTCGTTACAGGTTTCCAAGATGAATTTTTTGTTGTTGGGAGTGATATTGTTCGCTCAGACATTTTTCTCGTATGGGATGAGTTCTAAGACTAAGAATATATATTTTAAATATGGCAATAGAGTTGAAAGACAAGAAGACATTTTTATTACATCAACCAACGTAATTGTCGAAGTGCATATGCAAGCAATTTTTCTTCAAGAGAATGATGTCACTAGCTTAAGAACCGCCATTTCAAGGTTTTCTGCATCATTGGATGAGTTGCATAGGAGACATTTTCATTTGACTACTAAGAGTTTGCTTGGATCAACATTAAAAGTTGCAGAGATGCTATCTGATGACTTGAAAAATAAGACTGGCGAGACAGGATCTTTGGCTTATGACCTTTTGATGTGGACTGTAGGACATGAACATAAAGAAAGACGGAATCCGTTTATTTATGCTGCATTAAGCATCTTTGGGTCTGTTGCAAGTTTAGGTTTAGGACTTTCCAATCGTCTTAAAATTAGTAATCAAAATAAAAAAATTGAGTTCTTGACTCATAAAGATGAATTGATTATGTCAGAACTAAGGGATCAGTTAGCTTCAATCAATAAAATTATGGATTTGTTAAATGAACATTCAGATAATATCGTTCAAATTATGGAAGTACAGGATTTGTTGGCAACATTAACGTATTATGATTCAAAGATAGATCACATACATAACAGAATTGCACATTTCATTGAGAAATCCAAGGATTATGTAGAAGCTATCACGTTAGCAACTAAAGGTGTATTGTCGCCCCATTTGTTGCCTATACGTTACTTAAAATTAGTTCTGGAGAACGGAAGGGATAAACTAGGCTATGTTCCTTTGTTAGACGAACATAGGTTAGAATTTTATTACAGCCTAATTACAGTAAACGTAGATAATAACAAGATTAGGATTACAATTCCCTTTGATTCTTCTGATGCCTGGCAATCTTACAGGATATCACCATTTCCGACTTTCATGACGAATCACTCAAATCCAGTAATATCCAGTTTGACAGGACACGTATTGATTTCCCCAGACAAGGAAACATATACGGTCATTAAAGACTTAAATCAATTAACTCACTGTTCAGACGCAATGGATAGAAAAATATGTACAGCTGACTCATTTGAATTCCGTAAAAACTTAATGGATTCATGCGAGTTAGGTATAGTGCTAGACGGTGCTCTCTCCCATACAAGTGAAAATTGTCTGGATAAGCTTTATCCCTTTGACAATAAGGAATTCAATTGCAGACTAAATAATGGCTCGTGGATACGATACGACAAGGACGGCTTCAATGTATCATGCCCTGACGGATCCACATCCTTCAACCACATCTTCGTCGCAGCAGATGGCTGTATCGGGACTTCCCCGAATTCCATGGTGACTGGCCTACGGACAATCATCAGAGAACGAGCTTACTTCGCGAACTTCACGTGGACCTCTACAATGCCCGCACTTCCTCTCCCCTACAACGGAAGTGTGGCAAAGCGGTTGATGAAACTTACCGAAAAGGACCACCTGTCACCGACTTACAAAGAGATTCTTCACCCTATATTACTGGCTAGTTTGTGTGTAACGGTGATAATTTTTATCGCCGTGAACATCCTTGTTTGGCGTAGGTTACGGCACAGCAAGCATCTACAAAGGAACGAGTTGAATAGCCCTGACAATACCCCCTACCTGATCCAGTTCAAAGCTGTATGAGTGGCCACCTCATTCGCTAAGGGAGTAATTTGTCAGGAAGATGTTTGTATGAAAAGCTGATTAGTACGCTAGTAATATGTAATTAAAGAAATTCTCTACATTTGCATTGTTAAAAATACATTTAAAATAACGTTTAAAAAATAAATAAAATAAAAAAGGATATAAATAATTTTTTTTCTCTCGGCATCTAATAAAAATATATAAGCCGGAATGTTAAAAAAGAAAAGAGAAAAAAAAAATATAATAAGATATATAACAGAATCTATGGGCATCTAATAAAATGTATCAGCCCTATATATAAAAATATATATATATATATGTACGAAACCGTGGTACGTGTACGTACCAGGAATTTGTATTTGTGCACTAAAAATTGAGTATCGTTTTTCTGACAAAGGTAACAATTATTCTTTATCAAGTTACCGAATCATTTGTAAGTCAGAATTTATTTTGTTTTTTGGTACCATGTAATCATTTGCTAGCAATGTACCATATATATGATCTTGGTTTTATCATGCATTTTTCTTTTTGCTTTGGTAATATCTTTTTTGTATGCATTATTGTTATTATTTTTTTATGTGCCTATTTGGACATTCGTCCTCAGTTGGATATAGCTAATGTTAAACAATGAATAATACGTATGTCCAGTCACACCTAATAACCATGTTTCGGCTTGTTGTTAAATTTTTGAAAAAAAAATTGAGATAGCTGGCCGAGCTAATGTAATGATTAGAATAG
>NC_090737.1:65404967-65419967 GCF_036898095.1 Palaemon carinicauda
CGACCTTTTTACAGGAAAATTCGCATTTTCACATTCGTTTTCATACCGTTACGTTGCAATGCTGCTTAACTTTACGAATACTGTTATTATGGTCTTCCCCCGTTTTCTTTGTAAATAAACAAGAACATTATGGCCAATTAAGGGAGACAAAACTGCCATCATTACTCTAGAGAAATGACTTGGAGGATTTTTAACACCGCAAGGAAGAAAATTAAACTGAAATAATTGGTTATTAGCTATAAATGCTGTTTTACATTTACTGTCTTCCTAAATGGGTATTTGATAGTATCCGGACTTCAAATCAATAGTTGTAAAATATTTACTTTCTAATACCTTCACAAGTAATTTTGTTTTCTTTTATTTCTGATAAGCACTCTAAGACTATGTGCGACCAATTTTCATAGGGTTTCAATAACGACCTTGGTTCCTTCCGGAAGAGGTTGACACGGGGTTACTGATATGGTTGCAAGTGTTTAGGGGAGACAACACTTCTCTCTCAGGTACAGCTATTACCTTACTTAGATATCTCTCCGTGTCCACACAAGCACTTATTCTCTCATGACGTTCTATCGGCAAAATGCACCCTCTTGCTTATACTTTTATTGTATCTTTTCCCCGAAAAATTCATATTTGATTACTGGTTATGAAATCAATTTCCAAAATAGCCTCAATTCCTGGAATTCCCAATGTGGGCAAGACAAAAAAATCATGTGTAAACTTGACCGATCTCACCCTAAAGTTGATGATCGTTGTATGGTTTATGCGTAGTTTATTTCATCCTGGAGTGTGGAGTATGATGATTGCCCCTGACTGTAGTGGGTTTGAGGAAGATCTGTTTTCAATCAGTGAAACGCTGGGTCCTGTGTTGGTCAGCGCTGGAATAGATTTATCTTGTAAGTCGATCTAGCTGCTAATATTCCTAGCTGGCCATTAGGATATATGGGGCACAGGCCATGGACCTCGGCTGCAACACCGCAGTCCCCTGGTCCTCTTCCTAGTGCTGCGTCCGTCATCGTTACTAGCACCGCTGCCTCGGCTGCTGCTTCTGATGTCATGCAGGGGGGCGGGGTATCAATCTACCTTTGTTTCCCCTTTCCTCCATTTCCTTTTCCTCTGATATTGGGTGGGGGGAGGTGTGCGTGTCTCACAGCCCTTCCGCCCTCGCCGTTTTTTGCTGGGCACTCTCGAGATAGATGACTGTAGGCCTGACAAGTGTAACAGTGGGGTTATCCTTGAGTGGGGCACTGAAGACTCTTCTCACCTGCTGACTGCATTTTCCCCTCTCCCACTTTGAGGGTTGGTGAGTGCCTCTCATGGCTGCCAACTTTTCGGAATCGGGCAAGTTATTCTCAGTCACTTTTTCTCCTGGCAAGGTGTCCAAAATGTTTTGTATTGCACTCACTACATCTACTAATGACCGATTGCCATCGGACAAATAACCACATAAATATGAGTTTACTAATCTGTGAATATGTTTATGGGCAATTGCTTTTTTATCGCCTTTTGGGTGATTTACACTACGGGTAGCAAGCGAATCACAATCGCAAAAAATGTGAGTTGCAAAACTAAGAACAGATTCACCTTCCCGAATTTGAGGTTTGTAATTTTCTTTTGTGTCTCCCTTTCTTGCATCGGGCAAGGCATATTTCTCAGTTAAATGTCGTTTTATTTCAGTATAACTTCCCAAACTGTCTTATGGCCAACACACTACCTCCATAGCTGGAGCATCTTTCAACAAAATAATTGCTTGAATAGCTCTTCCTTTTTCTGACCACCCATATGAGGCTACTTCAAAGTCTCTCAAAAACACTTCGATCGATTGAAACTTTTCATTTGGCCGCTGATCATCAAAAGGCTTAGCACTTGCCTGGAGTTCTGGCAGTTCCAAACTACGATGTTATCTACACTTGGTCATGTATGTGTACTTTCACTTGTGTGTGTTTGGACTTTGTTTATGTACGTCGGATATGCTGCGGTTGCTCGCCGCTCTTCTTCTCGTTCAACCAAGAATGTGTTCATTGACTCTGCTAGGTTATTTAACCTATTCTCTAAGTCCATTGTTCGAAGATCCTGTCTATATTCTTCATCGGCATCACTATATCCTATAGCTCTTTCGTTTTCATCTCCTGCAGCAGCAGCGTCTGCTATGTTAGTCCTTGTGTATCTAGGCATCTTGAACTTTTATTTCACCGGCTCAAAGAACAACTTTACTCACACATACAGAAACAGATGTATTTGTACACCGGACACCAATATGTCCCATGTCAACGGATAATGAGACATCAGAACACGGATTTTTTTTCACTTTATTACAAAGGATTCGTGAATACACTGTCTACATCTGACACTCCAGGTGAGCGCCTTGTCTAAAATAATGCATGGACGCTATTGACTACCCTCACAAGCAAGATGCAGCCCTACCACAAACACATGCTGAATTGTAATGTTTTGTGGAATTTTCATGATTATAGAGTTTATTTACCTTGATGTGTAACAGGTTTTCATACAAGGATTAGGATATATATATATATATATATATATATATATATATATATATATATATATATATATATATATATATATATATATATATATATATATATATATATATATATATATATATATATATATATATATATATATATATATATATATATATATATATGTGTGTGTGTGTGTGTGTGTGTGTGTGTGAATATAGTTGTAGGTTTCATTTCAGGTGCTGTGTGTGTGACAGCGTAATACAGCACCTTTTCAAGGACAGAGAACCTTCCCTTCCGACCTTTCTTCCTTGGTTATCGGTCTTCCCGTTGGTGGCTGGCTGCAAACGCAGTGAAGTCGAAGTCGTCATCGTTGGAATACTCCTCCGTCTGGCTGTTAACGCCGCCTTCCCCTCTCGTGTTCTTAGTAGAATCTTCTGGGGGAAGGGAGTGCGGCAGCTCACTTGTGGGGTACTTGCAGTATACTCCGTGAGGTAACACCTTTCACGTTCGCGGGTTAGGTTGCGCTTCAGAATGGTTTTCTGCATTAATTAAGTAAAGTTATAATTATTGAATTTCATCTTTCAGCTACGTCTCTGTGGGGTTTCCCTCCTTCACCCCGAAAGTTTGTGGCTCGAGTAGTTATTTTTTTTCTCAGCTGAATTAATTGATTGTAATTCTTGTTTTGTTACAGTTTTACCCTGCCACTCTCCTTCTCCTGTCGATGTCGGCCGATGAAGGAGTGCACAGTTCTTATTTTGTGTATGTTCTCTTGGTGAACAACTTTCCCTTCATCGGCCTAGGTGCTCCTCCTAATGGAGTTTTATTATATATTTGTTTTACTTTTTCCTCAGCGATGCCGTTCTTCTTCGTTCAGCTATGATAACTGACGTAGAAAGCCTTTCATCCCAGGGGATTCTGCTGACAATGTATCATCATTTTCTGGTTCCCTGAACCTGCAGCAGCTCCTGATCATCATGCTATCCTTGGGGAACTAGCTCTGGCTATGTTCTCTCTGGTAATGCTGGATGCAAGACCTTCAACTTCAACAAGTTTTGTTGAAGGGAAGCAAAGAGCACTGCCTGGAGGTTCGCCTCCAGAGGTTTGTTTTCTTTCCCTTCCGAGGGCTGTCTCTCCCTTCATATTGAAAACTTTCCTTCATCGTCTCGTGTCTCTCCTGCGAAGGCCCCCCTCTTAATGAAGGGTCTCTCCTAGAGACTTCTCTTCGGAGACCTGCTGACGGTTAGCTTGCTAATCCTTCGGTTGCTGTTCGACGTAGGGTTGTGGCAGAAGTTCTTGCCATGTTTTTCTCTTTGCCTTTAGGACGCTCCTGATCCGTCGGCCAAGAGACGACTCTCCCATCCCCTTCTTCCTCTTTGTAGGATCCTGCCTAGCCTGCATCTTTTGGCTCCCAACTTTCGCTTCTGCCATCGGCTTCTCCTCAACGAACTTTGGTTTGTTAGTCGCCTGCAAGGGATCGTTCTCAATCTCCTCCTGAGTATGTGTTACCTCATGAGGGCAACATTTCTCCGACTGAGCTTCAGCTACTGTTTATCAGAAGTTTTCTCTATCTCGTCAGGCTTCTGCTCGATGTTCACCTACTCCTCAGGTTTACTATCGACTTTCAATGCCACCGTCCTGTCTGATCAGGGATCGCATAGCCATCGCCTACAGCTGACGACACGTTCAACATCTAGTAAATCGCCTGCTATGCGAGAATTGCTTGCAGTTCGATAATCACCTGCTTGTTCATCCTCTCGTGCTCTGTCTGTTATGCAAGAATAACTTGCAGTTCAACAGCTGCCTCCTCTTCCTTTTCCCTCTCAGGAATTGCGTACTACGCGTGAACCTCTTGCAGTTCGACAATCGCCTCCTCTTCCAGCTGTTCGGAATCGCATACTCGTCAGTCTCAGGAGCTTCGATCTTCTACCATACAGCATTCTCGCACATTTTGTAACCAAAATGTGTTGACCACTGTCAGAGCATAAAATGCCCAACAGTGCGTGAATGGCCTCAGCATAAATCATCGTCCTATCTCCTCATCCAGTAATTCATAGCTCATTGACGCTTAAACGCTCATTTCTTAACAAGCCAGCGTTCGGCTGTTGCATAGGCTCTCTCCTTTGGAACGCAATAGCCCTTCAGGGCGTAAATTGCTCAGCCTTCACAACGCTCACCTGGTCGACAGTCTCGCCGTTGCCTGGCAGAGCGTGAATTGCCGACGCTTTCTTCGGCTCGTGAATCGCCTAACCATTGTCAACGATCGACATTTTGTGTACCACCTAAGCATTCAGTTACACGCAAATCGCCCGTGGATTGCCTGGCCATCGTCAACCTTCAACAACTCGCGTACCTCCTAAGTATTCGGTTACACGTGAATCGCTTACGTGTTTGAAATCTCGTCTACCTTCTGCTATGCGAGATTCGCCAAGAACGCAAGAATCGCCTACTCTTCCTCCACCTCGGAAATCGCCTGCTCGTCATCGATAGCATGCTCATTAACATTAGCCTGCCCATCATCGATCATCTTGCCAACAGCATTCACCTAACCAACCACACGTATAGCTTATACCTTCATTGTCTTGGGAATCGCTCATCAGTCACTTAACGAACCAGCGTTCGGCCATGACTCTGAGCATTCCCAAACCTTCACGTCGCTCTCTTTTGGAACACGTACATCCACCTCTTTGTGGTCCACTTCAACGTAAATCATCTCGTATAAGTCAGCCTTCACGCGCAGCTACGCATTAGCCACCTACTCAAAGATCGTCGACACACTGACCTGCCTCTCGTGCAGCGGTAATGATCGATCCCGCGTCATTCCACTACGCTCATTAATGTAAGGAGACAGTCTTATTGATCATCGAGTCATTGGTCATCATGTTGGCAATCACCATCGCTTCTTGTGAAAGAAGTGCCTCACACTGAGGGACCTGGGGGAACCCAAACAAAAAATAAGGCAATAAGGCAACGCGTTAGTGGATGTCACATCCTCGTGAAAAGAGGATCTCAGACTGCAGCCACCAAAGGCAGTGGTTGTGGCCACTACGAAGGCAGGGTGGTTAACAATCGTTCACCATCTTACCCGGAAGGCTTTGGAGACCTTCCTTCTTATTAAAACCCTTCTGAAATGTTCAGCAGTTCATGAATGGCTGATTCGAGATTTGCCGATTCACTGTCCTGCCTCTTGCTCGACAGTAGTGATCTAGCCCGCGTTTTTCGCGGTATCTCTCGTTGACTTATTAGCGTCGGACGTCGACCCTTTGTAGGTTGTCAACATTGTGGTTTTGGAGAGCTCTTCTGCTGCTCTGCCAGCTGCTCCTTTGACTGAGTCTTCTTCGCCATCTTCCGCCTCCATTGTCTGTGCTCCTTCCCTGCCAAACATCTTTCGTGGGGAGAGCAAAGTCAGTGGCGCGTTTCTCTAACAAGTGTTTCCCCCCTTTCCAGTAAAGTGTCTCACATATAAACTCCTTTTGGGAGGCTTCCGGGTGATTAGACTGCTGATCCCATGCTTGTACATTGTCGGTTGGCGGCAAGAGTCCTTTCACTTCTTCGCTTCCTCATTCTTCTTATTCGGAAGAAACTGTCCATCCTGTATCTTCTGGTTACCAACCTTCGCCTCTGTCTCTGGGGATAGCTAGGCTCCAAAACTCTTCCATGGACGTCGAGCAGGCTGCGGTGAGGTTGAGGAAGTCCAACACGGATTCCCTCCTTCTTAGGGCCCTTACAGACCTCCTCCCCTTCTAAGACAAGCCATACGAAACCATCAATTATTAAAACGGCAGAGGTTTAAAAAACAGAGGATCTTAGAAGTCCTTTCCTTTCAAGGACGGGAAAGGCGACAAGTCCAATCATGGAGGAAAACTAGAGAGAGGTGGCGGTAAAACCTGTAAACGCGAGGAGAGGTCATCACCCTGCTTGTCCACCAGTAGAAGGATGCCTACAAAGCTAGTGCGCCGAAAATTGGACGATCTATGTGATTCAATCAGGGTATCGCATCCCGTTCTATTCATCTCTCCCTCCACTAACCAAGAATCCTGTGTTTATGAGCTCCTTTGCGATGGGATCAGCAAAGGGAAAGGTATCTGGAGGCTCGACACCAGTCACTTATCCCTTAGCTCTGTTCAAATTTGTCATACAGACATTGTTCAGTATGGAGACAGCAGGCTCGGTCAGTCAAGTGATAAGACACAAGACTTCATGTGTACACAGGATGTAAAGAACACATACTTCCATATCCTAATCCATCCACCTTCAAGGAAGTATCTGAGTTTCAACATCGACAACAAATCATATCAGTCAGTTCAAGGTGCTGTTTTTGGGGCTTTCAACACCACCTCAGGTCTTCACAAAAGTGTTTGCCCTGTGTCATCTTGGACTCACAGGTTTGAAATCTGTCTCCTTCATTACCTGGACGACTGGCTAATCCTAGCAGACTTTGTAGTAACATTTCTTCAGCACCGAGACAAACTTCTGAGACTTTGCCAAGATCTGGGGATCATGGTAATCTCGAGAACTCTTCCCTGAATTCCCATCAGACAGGAAAGCAAGGCTTCGGAAGGCTGCAAGGCCTTACCTCAAACGAAAAGATCTCCCAGCCCAGAAGGGGCTATGTCTCCTCGGACATCTATCTTCCTTGGCCCGTCTAGTTCCCATCGGTCTCCTCAGGATTCGATCTCTCCAGTGGCGTCTGAAGTTCAATTGGTATCAGGCGTTTGATTCCTAGGAACTCTAATTCCCAGGGATCAGAGGAAAAGACTTATCTCAAATGGTGGCGGGCAGATTAGAATATGTTGAAGGGTGTCGATCCTCTCTTCTCTTCTCATGATTTGATGTTGATCTTGGACGTATCAAAAGAAGGGTGGGGTTCCCATGTGTGGCACCACACAGCCTAAGACCTTTGGCCAGTGTCTGAATATACCTTCACATTAATTTTTACTGAAGATTAACACCGTTAATTCAGGGGTGGTAATGAACGACAACACCACAGTAGTACGCTACACCAAGGAGCAAGGAGGTACTTTTTTTGCAGCCCCCATCCCTTCTAACAGTAGAGATACTGAGATGAGATGGGCAGAAGTCCACTCGGTCTCACTACCAACTCGCCTCATTCCTGGCAAGAGAAATATGCTCGCCAACAATCTGAGCAGAGCAGAGCAAATAGTGGGTTCTGCATGATCTTTGAATTATAAAGTAGCCATCAAAGTCCAGACTTTGTGGGGTTCCCTGCCTAGGAACCCGTTCATCCCTGAACTTCAGGCTCCTGTTAGACTGCTCCCAGGTCCCAAATCACAAGGCTCTCTGGCAAAATGCATTCTAACAACGGTGGGACAACATCAATATGTACGTAGTCCCAGCATTCTGTCTGATGAGAAGAGTACTCAACAAGACCAGAACATCAGTCAATCTTTCAAGGACCCATATAGGTCCTCTATGACATCATGTGGAATGGTTCATGGACCTTCTGCTGCTACTGACGGAGCCCATAAGAGAACTACCTACACAACACAATCTACTCTGAAAACCACATGTCAACTTTTCCACAATGCAGTAGCTTCGCTACGCCTTCATATCAGGAAACTATCCAGCATCTCCTCTCTCAGAGAGGTTTTTTGAAACATGTCGCGACAGGGGAGGCCTAGATAGCTGTGAAAATCATCAACTTCATTCTACCAGGTTAAGTGGAACGTCTTCTGTGGTTGTTCTTAATCCATTCAATATCACTATTCCAGCAATAGTGGATTTTCTCGTGTATTGAGTGAGGATATGCATCTTTCGTTTTCAACAGTTAAAGGCTATCGCTCAACCTTGAGTCTCACCTATAAACTGAAAGGAATGGGCATTTCCTCATCTTTAGAACTTCCATCCTCATACGTAGTTGTGAACTTATCTGTCATCAGTCAGAAGTGAGACCTCCCGCATAACACGTGGTTCGAGTTCTTTGGTCCCGAGAAGGATTCCCATACGAACCATTATGATAAGCTACAGTTTGCCTTCTAACCTGGAAGACGGTGTTCCTACTCGCCTTGGCCTCAGCCAAATGAGTTAGTGAAGATAATGGTCTTTCGTCTGATGTTGCCCATTCAAGAGGATAGGTAGAGGTAAGTTTAAGCTTCGTTCCTTACCTTGTTACCTAGACTCAGAACCCAGGTTTCGGATCTTAGATTTGACTCGTTATACTCCTGTAATTGTCAACCCAATCATCTGTTACTATTCCCAGTAAGATGTTTGAGGCACTATCTCAAGAGATCAGCAGCAGCTCGGCCCAAAGCGCCCTCACTGATTGTCAGCACGGTCAGAAACGAGAGGAGGATCACAGGAAACACGTGGATTCGCAGGGTCACTGACCTTTCTCTGAATCCTGATCCTCCACCGGCACATCGTCCCAGAGCCCACGAAGTTAGGGGTGTAGCTACGGCTCTGGCCGGCTAGAAAAAACTACTCTGTGATGCAGGTATTGCAAGTGGGCCTTTGAAAAATGCCAAACTACGATCACCACCTTTTACCGGCAAGGCATGACACACAGGAACCTTGATATGTTTTCTATTGTTTCAGTGATTGATGCACAACAGCTGGTTTAGTACCTCAAATGCCTTAATAGACAAGTAGCAGAAGGTTGAGGGCATTGGTTACCCAGGTTTCAGTCTGAGTGAATGAAAGGGAAAGTCTGGCTCTTTTCCTTTCTTCATCCCTTCTTCTCTTGGGAAAATCAGCATCCTGGTTCCTCTGCACAAGCTGACCTCAAACCCCTGTATCCTTTGTGTATCATAGTATTGTCCCAATACTGTTAAGACCCCATAACCTGGCGAGGTGGTGTTGGAAATTTCTCGATACCCTTGGTTATTCCCTGCAAGTCTCAGAATAACCTTTACCTTGAAAGTCACATTGCTAGTTTCTCACCACACATACATAGCTTGCGAAGGCCACAAACCATGCTTAGCAGGTTTAGCGAGGTGTTAGGCTCTCCTTATTGTTGCTGTAATCTCTGCGTAATAGGTGAGTCAACCCTATCAAATAGCCCACGTTTGTATTATAGTTACGGAACAAATTACAAAGTCGGAGATGATTTATATTTTTCCTAACGATACAAACCTTAGCTATTAAAACATACTTGCCTGCCAACCCTGTCCCCCCAGCATTACTACCTCCTAGTGGGAGGGTAGTTAACCCTTGCTAAATTTTAATGGCTCATCCTTTTAGCTTCGCCGAAAGAAATACCCCTTTTAAATCGCTAAGGTTTGTATCGTCAGAAAAAATGCAAAATACCTCCAAATTTGTCATTTTTTTTTTATATTTGCTAGGAGTGGTTCCAAATGATAGAAAGTTTATTATTTATCTTTTATTAAAAGGCACAAGTTTAGTTAGCTATGAGTGTTCGTAAGTGCTATTTACTATGATTGTTGATGACCTGGCTTATAATAAAAGACTCATACGACTGGTCTTTAGAATTATACCATTGTTGATGACTGGGACTGATTGAAGTTCCGACTTCTGATGATGATCATGATGATGATTATGATGATGACGATGATAAAGGTAACCACTACCCAAATCAGTGAGGCAATTGTGGCAGATTACCTTAATGTATATTGTAAGTCACAGAACTGTGGTATTGTGCCATGAAAGACGGTTCGCTTTTGTATGAACGATAGCGTTGGTATCCCCATAATATATATATATATATATATATATATATATATATATATATATATATATATATATATATATATATATATATATATATATATATATATATATATATATTTATATATATATGTATGTATGTATAAATTTATATATAAATTTATATATTATGTATATATATATATATATATATATATATATATATATATATATATATATATATATATATATATATATATATGTATGTATAAATTTATATATAAATTTATATATTATATATATATAAATTTATATATAAATTTATATATATAATCACTTACATAACTATTTTGGTTGTAGTGTGGGTTTAATTCTGTTTTGTTAGTGTTTTTTGGGGGTTATTTGAATATCCATTTTTGTTTATTTAGCTTTGAGTGTTATTAGTTTTATTTAATGTTAGTGTTCGGCTTTTTTCATGATTATAGTTTTTAGGGATTAAAATTTATTTGAATAGTTTATTTTAGTATTAAGTGATTATCTACTTTGTACGAAACATAGTTATAAGGTTATGGTTTGTTTTGATATACCCTCTTTTCAGTAGTCCAGTTAACGTAAAAGTAATGGGAAAGTTTGTGTTGTGGGGCATTTGTCTGTTAATGATTTAAGGGTGTGGGGTTTGTTCTTGCAACATCCCTCCACAACGTACACTGGCATCACAAACTTCTGTTTGGTTGACTATGTTGACGAATGACGATGTCAGTTCCAGGTTGCTTAGTGAGGCAGCAAGGCTAGGTTTTTTTCATAATGCTATAGTTTTTTATAATTTTAACTTGTTTCCCATGCGACATATTGTTTTAAATTATGAAAAAAAGTATTTAACTTTACTTTTACAGCTTCTTATCAGGTCCCATACAAGAGGGGAACCCCACTCTCTACAAGACCCCCACTGTCGTTATATCTTGCTCATTCAGAGTATTCAACGTTTCATATCACATATTGTTCATTTACTGTTGAATCGTCACTGTCATACGACTCGTGGAATAAGAAAGCCTCCAGTTTCCTCTTGAAAGCCTTGTCTTCAATCATTCGGATGTCTCGGGGCAGCTTATTGTATAGTCTCGGGGCTGCATATTTAAAGGCTCTGAAGCCTACAGTAGATAGATATCTTGGTTGCAATAGTTGAAACCGTCTGTAACTATTCTTCTGTCGACACGATTTGTTGGTTGCATAATATTTAGCAATTCTCTTAAGAATTTTGCACGACCAGTTCTGATAACTAGGTGGGTTATTTTACATATTTTGAAATAAATTTTCGCTTTAATCGGCAACCAGTGTAAGGCAATTACTATAGGGGTGATCCTTTCTCTAGGTCGGACACCTTTTATCAATCTTGTTCCTCTGCTTATTATGCTTTGTAATTTCTTAAGTTTTACTTTTGGTAAATTGTAATAGATGGAGTTGCATTGGCATTCCTAGTAATAACTCAGTTTATCACAAGTTTCTTCACTGAATATTCACCCAGGTACTTTTTAATAAAAGCAATATATCTTAGATGAAAACCAGCAGTTTTTACTACAAAATTTATATGGGCATTGAGAGACAAGTTACAGTCAAGAAATACTTGTAGATCACGTACTTTACAAAATATCGGCACTGGGTCATTATTTATGTTCATTTGAATATCACCCAAGCTTCTCATACTGTTTTTCTTACCCACCACCATGAACTCAGTTTTGTTCTCATTTTATTTTAGTTGTTTAATAGTTATCCATTCTCTAACACTATCAAAGATTCGGTATAGAGTTTCAGTAGTGTGATGTATATCATTTATGTAGACGTAAAATTGTGTCATCCGCAAATAATTTGAACTTCACACCATGCCTTTGTAGTATTTTCGATAGACCAATAGTATAGATGCAGAATAAGATTGGGCCAAATACATTTCCCTGAGGTACCCCTCTGTTTAAACGTTCATATGATGAATAAGAGTTTCCAATTTGTACACAGTAATTTCTACCAACCAAATAGTCTTTTAGGTATTCGAAAGCATGATCTTCAACGCCAATGCACCGTAGATCATTTAGTAGCAGTTCACGCTGAGATCGAGTAATATCAAAATACCATATTTATTTTCATCCATCATTTCCACCATATCATTCACAACAGAGCAGATGGCTGTCTCCGTAGAGAATAGGTTTCTGTAAGCAGATTGGTTGTCAGGGAAATCTTTTATTACTTCTAAGTGACTGACTAGTTGTTCAAGAATTACGTATTCAAGCACTTTTGAAACAAAGGATAGATTCGAAATAGGTCTATATGAGCTTAATTCCTGGTAGTCTAGAGCTTTTTTCAGAACTGGTGTGACTATAGCCATTTTCCTCAGATTTGGGAAACTTACATTTATCAATGCTTGCATTTGCTATTCGCATTATTATTTCGGCTAGACTAGAAAAGTTTCTCTCTCCAATTACTTCAGATATTGGCATAGGATCGATCACGCAGTTTGTTTTCTTGGATCTCTTGATAATCCTGGTGTTGTCATTTTGTGTTGCGTTGTTAATTTTGTCTGTGTATCAGGTGTATCATTTATCTGATGTTGAGTATTTACAAATCTATTTGTTATATTTTGTTTTTAAAGAATGCTAGAAAGTTATTTGCTAGTTCCTGGTCACTGTATTCTTGAGGTAGCGTCTTTTTATTTACATTTTCCATTATACCATTTAGGAGACGATATAACTTTTTTCATGTCTGCTGCTACTTCGCGGATTATATTTCTTATAGTATTCACTTTTTTCCTTCTTAGTAGGTAGTTATATTGACACGTACGATTTTTATATTCTACCCATGTACTTTCAGTTTTTAACCGATTCCACTTTCTTTCTTTACGACTTTTTCCCTCTTTTTCACTAAAGTCTCTCCATCAAACCAAAGAGATTGGTCTTTAACAGTTATAGTCTTTTCCTTCGGTGGGAACATGGTATCATATTCACTTTTACTCACTTTATTATAAGTGGTTGTAATACAATTAACACACATAGCTCCCAGCAGACGTTGGTTATCATGATCACAGGGAATGGTGAATACATCGTTTATTTTCTTTTTAACTTCTTCAATAAATACGGTAGGAGAAAAATTTGATTTATACCTAAAGTTTATTTTCTTTATTATTGCATGTTTCTGTAGACTAAACGTAATAAGTTTGTGCACTGGGGAGTTAGTACATCTCTCTTCAACATTTATATCAGATACAGTATTATTCATTCCATCTCTCAAAACTAGGGCCAACGTATGCCCAGTTAAAAGTAGTTGTACAGTCGACATTATTTACTAGTCGATATGATTCTAATAACTCACTAAATGCAAAAGCGTCATTCATCAAAAAATAGAAGTCCCCACAAATAAATAATTCCTTTTTCTCCATGATAATAAACTCAATGAATGCACTGATTCTTCAAAAAAGATGCGAGTGTTTGTTCTAGGTAGTCTGTAGACCGTTACAAAGGATATTTTTTTTTCTGTTTTTTTTTTTTTTTTGCGTAAAGTTTATTTCTATATATTCAAAGCTTGTTAAACTAGTTCTTATTAACATTTTGAGATTTGATAACCTTTATGATTAAAGAGTCCGACACTCCCACCTGACCTACCCTTTCTCAGTATGTGGAAGAAGGTGGGGGGGGGGTTAGTATGTATATTTATATATATATATATATATATATATATATATATATATATATATATATATATATATATATATATATATATTTATTTATATATATATATATATATATATATATATATATATATATATATATATATATATATATATATATATATATATACATATATATATATATATATATATATATATATATATATATATATATATATATATATATATATATATATATATATATACATATATATATATATATATATATATATATATATATATATATATATATATATATATATATATATATATATATACATATATTCAAATAAGCCATATATTTTTTGATATATTAATGTCTGGATTCTCTTAACGACCTCGGGATCAGAGCCCCAGGCGAAATCTCACAAAGACAAGAGCTTGGCTCCGGCCGGGAATCGAACCCTGGTCGGCAAGCTTATATAGACAGTGACTAACCCATTCGGCCGAATGGGTTAGTCACTGTCTATATAAGCTTGCCGACCAGGGTTCGATTCCCGGCCGGAGCCAAGCTCTTGTCTTTGTGAGATTTCGCCTGGGGCTCTGATCCCGAGGTCGTTAAGAGAATCCAGACATTAATATATCAAAATACATATGGCTTATTTGAATATGAAAAAACACGTAAAAATTTGCAAAATTTATCATATACATATATATATATATATATATATATATATATATATATATATATATATATATATATATATACATATATATATATATATATATATATATATATATATATATATATATATATATATATGTGTATATATATATATATATATATATATATATATATATATATATATATATATATATATATATATATATATATATATATATATATATATATATATATATATATATTACGTTGGCCAAGGCACCAGCCGCTAGGGAGTTATGGGATCCTTTGACTGGCCAGACAGTACTACATTGGATCTTTTCTCTGGATACGGTTCTTTCCCTTTGTGTACACAGACGCCGAATAGTGTGGCCTATTCTTTACAGATTCTCCTCTGTCCTCATACACCTGACAACACTGAGATTTCCAAACAATTCTTCTTTTCCGAAGGGGTTAACTACTGCACTGTAATTGTTCAGTGGCTACTTTCCTCTTGTTAAGGGTGGAAGATGCCATTGTTCACTAGTTTTGGGTAGTGCTATAGCCTCTGTACCATGGTCTTCCAC
>NC_090737.1:65432467-65434967 GCF_036898095.1 Palaemon carinicauda
TTTCCTGGTCGAGTTGTTTTTCAAAAACCTTATACGTTTTTGACGAAGATTGCAAGACAACGAAACATTGTAAAACTTGCCAGTTATTTCGGTGGTTGAAGGACGAATAGATACAAAGTTTGACTTTTTAAAGAAATACGAACTGTGTAAGTTGAATAAAAGTAATATATTAAATCAATTAAGGTGACAGGGACTTCTATCGTAACCAACTGTTTCTTCTTCGACAGTTTTTCTCTCGTTTTATTAATGGGAAGTAATGAGAGAGAGAAAAAATCTAATAACAGTTTGTTTTCATTTGTTAGTTTCAATATTCCTCTTTAATGTTATTCGACATATCTAAGGTGAATGATACTATCTTCTTCGCAAATGACAAAAAAAAAAAAAAAAAAAAAAAAACATATTTTACACAACTGCAAATTATCAAACTGAGTTTCAAAAATCAGGTGAAAACAGGCCATATATTGTACTATCCCAAAAGGAAAAGCAGATTAAGAAACGGACGAAATTGAATGTATCTGTAATAAAGCAAGGAGAGAAAAATTACAATGATCGAGGGTAATATGGAGGGAAACAGTCAGTAAACGGTGTAAATCAAGAAAGTTTATGTCCGTATATAAATATGTTTACTCCACCGATGTCACTATACTTCTTGATAAGAGGATACATGTATCTTTAAAAGAGCGATGGTAAATCCACCTTGCAACAGACTCAATAAAATGGGCAAGAACGGAATTAGTGGTTAAAAGAATTTCCTCTGACTCAAATGAGTCCTGCTGGTAAGAGAAAAGCTATTACGGATAATCAAGCAGCTTATTTTATGAAAATAAACCTTATCGCTATGCTTGTTTTTACATGCTATATTCCTTAAGAAAACACATACCAATTTGCTTAGTGAGCCTTATATGTATTTATATACAAAATGTAGCTAAAAAAGTAAATAGTCACAAGAGTATTCATACATTAACAACTGATTCGTCAGTATATTAGTTTAATTCCAATAGGGAAAATCTACAATGCAGGCGGATCCAATCGCCCGAAGAAAAGGATACAAAAAACGAAGTGAAACAAAGATGAAAACAAAGATACAATCACCGAAGAAAAATATCAACACAAACCATACTTATGTCTAATGGAGAAAAGAACTTATGGAAGATGGATCGCATTAAGGTTTCTTTGAAAGAAGATTGATTTTTTTTTTATTGTTACAACATCTAGATATGATAAGGATAAAGTGCTGGCTAATGTCCTCAAAGCCAGTAGGTCAAGAACTGGATGGAAGGGGACACAAAACGGAGGTAGAAGTCGTTTCTTGCACATGGGGAATTTAAAATTACACGACCAGTGTCACTAGTGGGAGAAATATCATAACATTTAAACAAACGTTTTATATTTTTATACCTAGTTTCCTATTGATATCTACAAATCATTAACTTATTTTGAAGGGCTCTTTGATATATCTTTGTCTTAGATAGTTGGGAATGTACGATATATTATTATTAAAATATTTAAGCAAGGGTGTTCAAACGAGTAGAAATACCAGATAGATATTTCATCAATAATTACCAGTATATTCATTCTTAACTATAATCATTGTAGTACGAAAAGGTTTATAAGTATGACCCCGGACAAGATTCCTTACCGATAGAATTAATTGTGATTTAAAATTTAAAATATATACAAAAATCCACTACATTTAGGAAGAAATGAACTTTTTTTCTAAGTAATTAATTTCTTTCCCCTTATAATGACTATTTATATCTACGACAACACATGAAGGTGGCACAAATTAGCTCATAATATATATATATATATATATATATATATATATATATATATATATATATATATATATATATACATACATATATATATATATATATATATATATATATATATATATATATATATATATATATATATATATGTATATATATATATATATATATATATATATATATATATATATTTATATATATATATATATATATATATATATATATATATATATATATATATACATATATATATATATATATATATATATATATATATATATATATATATATATATATATATATATAATATGCATATATAAACCCAAATTGATATTTTTTTCTGAATTTTTTTTCTCTTCCTCAACTACTTTGCCTAATTTTTTTAATCAATATGAACACTATTGAAATTATCATTGCGGCTTTACTTGCCTTTATATCAATTGTATACTATTTTTAGCTTGGAATTAAAATAATTAGCTTCATTAACATTAGTAAATATATATTTTAGTAGTGCTGGTAATGATGGTAAGCATGAAATTTAATCATCTTTGTTAACATTCTTCCACTTATCCAGTCTCTTTAAATACATACCGCATTATGTTATGTTGAAAGTGGCCCGCTCTTCCCTGTAGGTTTTCCCTTTAATCCGGATTCTTGCTGAGCATGAACCCTCCGGATATCCGGATATCAGCCGGATAGGGTGTACACGATCTGAGTCCTCGTTG
>NC_090737.1:65442467-65444967 GCF_036898095.1 Palaemon carinicauda
CCATGTGAATTTCTTGTTTATATATTATGGACGCCTTGCAGCCATATAACCTACGTGCCCACCCATTGGCGTGCTCCCTGTTTTTCTAGTTGGGCTACTGTTTAATTATCTGCGAGGCTTGCTATTCGGCAATATGTCTTTCCTGAGAGGTATTTTTTACAGCCATTGTGCTTTTTCCCCTGCTCCATCTTTATCCTTTCTTTCCTGAGACTCTTGCCTAGGCTAGAGCATCTTTCCCCTCCATGAAATTTCTTGCATGGTCAACATTGTACCTTGTGCTGTTAAATTTGATCTGTTCGCTGTTTCCACAAGAAATTAGCAAAATGACTGCTGCTGCGATCAGTTCGTTTGTTGATTTGGCAGAACAACAAAGGCTATGAGGGAGAGGCATTGCGAAGGTTTGTGCGAAAACTAATGGATGAAGCCAATGCCCAGAGAAGAACAGAGCAAGAAAGGATGCAGTATGCAAGAGAAAGAGAGAGAGAGCGTATGAATTAAAGAAGCGGGAAATGGGCATTCCATTGGCACAGCTCAATAACTCGCCACCTCAACCCAATGTCGCCAAAGTGCAGCATGATAATCACAGGAAGATCCAGTTCATTGATGAGGTCACCAAAGTACTCCATACCAAAGAGTTCAAGGTAACCCCGCCCCAGCTCAGCAAGAAGTGCGCAGACAAGGGCTAATGGGTGATATCGGACATGAGGGCTACGACTTGTTCTTGGGTCAAAAGCCCATGAAGAGCGTACAGCGAATGCCCCTCAGGTGCATGAAGGCTGCCAAGCCGGAGCCCAAAACAGTGAGGATGCTTCCTGCAGGGAAAGACGACTGGGTGGGTAATATTAACCTTGGTGAGGTAACTTGGCTAAGGGATGAGGTCCAAGAGTCTTCCTTCTCCAGCAATGAGTCTGAGCCTCGTATGTCAGAAGTCAATTCTGGTGAAGGTGTGCTGCATTCCACCACAGGGGATAGGGCTACTTCAAGCACCATGCCAGAGGTCTCAGAGGAGGCAAAAGGGGAAAGATCCATCATTCCATAGACCCTAAGGAGCCAGACAGAGCCCATCAGATTTCATCTGTCGGACAAGAAGCTGAAAAACTACAGAGAAGCTTATTTGGACAAAGCAAAAATTATTACCCTTTCAAAGGAGAACTTCCTGCAGGAGGATAGGATGCTCCTCAGAATCGCCCAAGGCCCTCACGATCTTGCTGAGGCCCTGTTGTCCCCTGTAATTTCCGCTCGTTGGTGCTACGCATGGCCCATGAGGGTCTGGGAGGGCACTGTGGGGTGAAGCGTACAACCCAATTGATTCAACCTTATTTTTGTTGGCCTGGCCTGCAGAAGAGCGTTAAGGCTTACGCAACATCTTGCCTGCTGTGCTAAGTGGCCGGTAACCCAAGCCAGGTGGTGCCAAGGGTTCATCCCCAACCCATTCCATCTGCAGTTATTCCTTCCCCTGTGTTGGTGGAGTATGTAATAACCCTGCCCCGGAGTAAGCGCAGAAGTCGTTTCTGATTAACAAGGATTGATCAGTTCACATGCTACCTCGAAGCTGTGCCAAATAGGTGTGCCAATATCAATCATGCTGACCATGTGATCCCACTGACAGTCCTAACAGTCCATAATCGTCTAATCTACTTGACTAAGCTACGTAATGAAAATTAAGGGCTCATGAGGTGGGGCATAGGCATCCAGAACTACAACTGGATGGTCGAGCACCTAAAGAGCTCAGATGAGAGTGTAGCAGATGTGCTCTACCGGCATTAGTGCCCAATTCACAGTGCCATGTCCCTAATACATAGTCATAGTCAGTAGGTTAATTGAAGTTGTATGAAAATATATTAATTGGCCTTGGTGTCTCCCCAGGTAGATAAACCTGAGGAGCCATCTTGGCCTCATTAATTGCATTTAATTTTTTCGCATATATTTATTTTATCTTTTGCATATGATGTGCCCAATTGCTTTAATTTTCATACCTACCACTGCACTAGGTGACATAACTTTAATATATTATTGCATTTTCCAATTTTTTATTATTGCTTCACAGCCAACATGCATACTTCTATAGGGCCCTTACAGTTAATATGCTATCAAATTAAAGTAAAATTATGACCCTAGATGCAGCTTAGATATTAATTCATTATCGAGGTGAGACTCACTGAGGGGGGGTTCATTAAGGCTAGTGGCTTCAGACCTTGCTTGCAAAGTTCTTGTACTGTTTTAGGACAAAAACTCTGCTAAAAGACCTTGCTTGCAAAGTTCTTGTACTGTTTTAGGACAAAAACTCTGCTAAAAGGGGGGCCTGTCATTCATGACGGTCATTGTGCTTTTTTTTTTTTTCTCAAACAAAAGACCCCGCCAGCAAGGACTGGTCGACATGCCACAAGCGATGGGACCCTACCCAGAGCCTCACCACCTGTCCAACCATCCTATATCCGTCTACTTCCTAGAGGTCTCATTTCAGACATCTTCAAATATAGCACGTAGCCTCTAAACGTGG
>NC_090737.1:65449967-65457467 GCF_036898095.1 Palaemon carinicauda
AAATAAAGTTGTGTTAACTGAAACTAAGTATCAGAAACTTTTTGTGACACAAGGAAAGAATTCCTATCAGGCCTATTATGGTAGCCTATAACAGCCCTTCTTATACAATATGAAAACACCTTGTCTCATGATTTCATGTGCAACCAGTTCTCACTTAAAAATGTATATGAGTTTCAGAAACAAATAGTTTTATAAGATGGTGATGTGCACATGTCGAGCTTCGATGTAGAATCTCTTTCTACAAATGTGCCTCTAAATAAAACCATTAATATTATTTTTCATGAAAAAATGTTGACGACGATGACGTTATTTTTTATGGTTTTAACAGACAGTATTTTAAGACTTTTCTTGAGCTTTCTCTATATGAATGAATGTTTTGGTTTTAATGGCCAACTCTATTTGTCGTCTTTAGAAGAAAATTCTTTAAATAGTTGTCAAGACACATTTAAGCCAGTGTATTATAGACGATATGTTTATGGCACATTTGTGTTATTCAAACAACCATGGCATAGCAAAATGTTTTTGAACAACCTTAATAATCAACATCAAAATATGAAGTTCACTATGGAGAAAGAAAACAACAACTCTCTACTATTTTTAGATATCAATGTAAGCAAAGACAATGGTGAATTAACAACATCTGGGCATCGGAAAAAAAATACACTGATCTTGCCAACAATTTTTATAGTTCATGTTCTAAGAATTTTAAACTAAATGCCATATACACATTGGTTTATGGGGCTCTGTGTTATTCCTCGAGTTGGTCTATCTTTCATAACGATATTTTGTTTTTAGTAAACTTTTTCTCGCAAAACTCTTACCCTGAAAGATGGTTCATAAAGCCATTAATAAGCTCCTCTCACGATATGTCTCTACTCCGATACCATCTTATAATGTATAAAAGAAAAGTGTATTTGTTATAATTCCTTATATATCAGATAACATGTTTTTCACCAAGCTTAAACAAATAATAGAACAAAAGTTCGATTCCCTCAATATCCAATTAGTCCGCTGAAGATTGGTGTATTTATTGATTGCAAGGATAAACAGCAGACCTTCAAGAGATCCAACTTTATTTATAAATTCTAGTGCCCAAGATGTGCCAGTATTTATATTGGCTCATACGGTAGGTTGTTGCTGATGAGATGGTGTAGCCATATGGGATACAGTTTTAGAACTGGTCAGAGACTAGGTAATCCAGAATTCTCTAATATAAAGAATTATGACTTCATAATTATGCAAAATTGGGGTAAATAAAAACATTTTTCAATTATTGGTGAAACAAGCCATCGTGATTTTATAACTACCCTTGATGAGTCGTTATACTTATAACGTCTTCTTCCGTCTTTGAACTTTAACGCCTCTGCTTCTTCTTTTTACTTAGCATAACTGAAATCTTAGGTGGGTGTAATTTTTTTGCCTTCTGTTTTTCTCCTCTTTTGGATGGTTTGGTGAGTACTGGATCTCCTGTGTTTTTATAACACATTCTTCTTTTAAATTCAATAATGTTTATCTCGTTTTAATGTTCTTTTACTTTGTTTTGAAAATTATTTTGTAAATTTGTATAATTTTATATTTGTAATTTTTATAGATTGAGGATGAACATGGTAATGATCGAAACGTTTAAAAAATTATTTTTGGCCTTTTAATGATGTTTTATGGACCCTGGTGCATACCATACAGTGTATTTACCTTTAATCCTTATATATATATATATATATATATATATATATATATATATATATATATATATATATATATATATATATATATATATATATATATATATATATATAAACTATACTATACTATACTATCTATTATATATTATATATATATTCATCATCCTTATTATCTCCTACGCCTGGTGACGATTAGGGCCTCAGTTAGATTTCCCCATTCATATTTATCTTGATGTTTTAAATCAATACTTCTCCAATTATCCTCTCCTACTTCACGCATTATAGTCCTCAGCCATGTAGGTCTGGGTCTTCCAACTCTTCTACTGCCTTGAGGAGCCCAGTTGAAAGTTTGGTGAATTAATCTTTCTTTGGGAGTGCAAAGAACATGACGAAACCATCTCCATCGGCCCCTTACCATAATTTCATCCACATATGGCACTCGAGTAATCTCTCTTATAGTTTCATTTTTAACCCTGTCCTGCCTTTTAACTCCCAATATTCTTTTGAGGGCTTTATTCTCAAATCTACAAAATCTGTTGGATATTGTTTCATTGTCATACCACGCCTCGTGTCCATACAGTAACACCGATCTCACTAAACTGATATATAGACTGATTTTTATGTGTAACTTCAGGCTATTTGATTTCCAAATTTTACTTAACGTAGCCATTGTCTGATTTTCTTTTTTTCAATTTTTCCTTAAACTCTAATTCTAAAGACCCTGTATTAGAGATCATAGTTCTTAAATATTTAAATGATTCTGCCTCATTAATCCTTTCTCCCTCCAATGATAGTTCATCTTCCATTGCATATTCCGATCTCATCATCTCTTTCTTTCTTCTATGTATCTTGAGCCCAAACTCCTGTGTTGTTATGCTAATAAGGACAGCATCATTAGCATACTCTATGTCAGATAATTTCATATTACCCATCGAGTTCTATCCTTTTACACCATCTCCAACTTTTCTCTACGTTACAAAATCAATGAGGAGGATAAACAACATAGGTGACAACACAATCCCTTGGAGTACACTGTTCTCAGGAAATTCATTTGATAGGACTACACTAACATTTATTTTGCGCTACTAAGCTTATGAACAGTCTTAATCAAATTTCCATATTTAAGAGGAACTCCATAATAACGCAGGACTCTCCATGAAATTTGCTGGTGCACACTGTCAAAGGCTTTTCATAGTTCACAAATGTCATCAACAGTGGATTCCTAAATTCAACACATTGCTGTACAACATGTGTTGAAATAAAAATTTGGTCAGTACAACTTCTACCTTTTCCAAATTCTGCTTGTTCATCACTCAGTTTTTCATCAAACTTTCTCTCTAGCAGTTATAGAATAAGCATACTTTATATTTCCATGACAATTGACGAGATTCTGTAATTATTGCAGTCAGTCAATTATCTCTCTCTCTCTCTCTCTCTCTCTCTCTCTCTCTCTCTCTCTCTCTCTCTCTCTCTCTCTCTCTCTCTCTTTTTTTTTTAGCCAACACGCCTTGCTTCCATTCATAAGGTTTTGCCTATTCATGCCACATTCTACAATTAATCATGTGAGTATTCTGGGAGTCACTTCATTTTCGGCCAATATCATATCAGCAGTTATTCCATCATAAGCAAGGGATTTCCATATCTTGAATTTTTCAAGAATAGCTTCGACTTCAATATTATATATTATATATTATGCATTTTATATTATATATATATATATATATATATATATATATATATATATATATATATATATATATATATATATATATATATATATATATATATAAGGTTTCGCTAATAATAAAGTATTTTATAAACGTTGATTTTTTATGATCTGTTTGAGAGGTTCACATCTTCATACCTTATCTTATCACCATAGTTTAAAACCAAAGCAAAATAACATAATAATCAATTAAAACATTAGAAAAATTTCTTCTCTAAGCTACAAATTAGACTAAGTTAAAAGTATTAAAACTGTTAAAAGATTGAAGATAAAATTAGAATAAAAAAATAAAAAACAAATGATAGATCAAAGGAAAACAGCAGACTACGTTGATTATTATTATTGGCTATTTAGTTACTCAGCAAACTCGGAGTACAAAAAAAAAATAAATAAATAAATAAATAAATAAATAAATAACAACGGTAGACCTCGGTGGATATCACAATTAACTAGTTGGTTACTCATCGAACTCAGTGCTCACGGAAAACAGTAGACTCTGGGGGTTATTACAACTGACTATTTAGGTACTCAGCAAACTCGGAGCACAGGGAAAACAGTAGAATCCGGTGTTTATTACTACTAACAATTTAGGTTCCCAGGAAATTCTGAACACTGGGAAAACAGTAAAATCTGGTGGTTATTACAACAGATTTTTGACTTACTCAGCAAACTCTGAGCACATGGAAAGCAGCAGACTCTGGTGGTTATTACGACTGACTATTTTTTATTCAACAGATTCGGAGTACAGGGAATGCTGTAGACTCTGGTAGTTATTATGATTGACTATTTAGTTATGCTACTCAGCATACTCGGAGCTAAAAAAAAAAAATGTGGACTTCTGTGATTATTATGATTGACTATTTGGTTACTCAGCAAACTTGGAGCACATGGAAAACTAGACTCTGTTGGTTATTACGACTGGTTATTTAGCTACTCAGCAATACTCGGAGCACAAGAAAATCGGTAAACTCTGGTGGTTATTACAATTGACTATTTAGTTTATCGGAAAACTCGAAGCACAGGGAACACAGTATGCTCTGGTGGTTATTACGACTTACTATTTAGTTACTCAGCAAACTCGGAGCATAGTAAAAATGTAGACATCTGTGGTTATTACTATTTGCTATATAATTACTCAGCAAACTTGGAGCATAGGAAAAAAATACACTCCTGTGGTTATTACGTTTTGCTATCTAGATACTCAGCAACATCACAGCATAGGGTATAGAGTAGTCTTCGGTGTTTATTATGATTGGCGTTTTAGCTACTCAACAAAACATTAGCAAGTTTTCTAGTTCATGAACTAATCAAAATAATACAAAATTAGCCCTATTCCTCTGGTTTAGCCTTGTAGTAGATGATAGATTTAATAATTCCTTCTTGTAAAGGGATTATATTTGAGTGACATGAACAAACAAGGTAGAGGTATTAATTTAATCCAATTCTACGATACACTATTGCACTGAATTGAATGATATCAGTAGTAAATTACATTTACCATGCAATTGGTAATTATCTGTAAACTGTAAGGGATCCTTTTGTAGGAGTTGGTTTTAACATGCATCATTAAACTTTAATTTTTTATGTCAATAGATTTCATAAATTACACGTTAGATAATATTATCTTTCTATGATAATACATTATTTTAAAAGAAGAAAAACTATGTCAATTTCCGAAATGTAAAAAAATAAAAAGTGCTCTATAAAAAAAGATATTACTCACTTTCACTGAAATATCCACAGTGAATTTGTGTAACAGATTGCCTCATATTTCGGTTATTTCATGTAATCACTTGAATTTTCAGTGATTACACGAATTCGCTAGCGGTCAGAGTGAATACACATATTCAGTGAAAAGTTTGGATATTTCCTGAAATCACTGATTACACATTTTAACTGTAACACATACATAGCATATCCATATAAAGTCACTAAAGACTATATGAAATACCATTCATTATTCAGCGATTTTATTATAGATATTAAACCTAACATGTGACATATAAGAAAGAATATAAAACTTGCTGCATAAGTCAAATATGCAAATATCATTTGAATTGCCTCGTAATATCATTCTCCTTTCTCATTTTTATTTTGTGAAACTGGTGTGTTTGCAAGGTACGTAGATTTATTATCGCTTTTAATACGACTTTGCATTTCGTTCAATTAGCTGATATTAATTTGATATACTTATTTCTCTCTTAGATTAGGAAAATTAACTTCAGTATGTTTCAATTATCTCTGCTGATGCTGTAGATGGATTGTTTATAAGAGTAATCTTGAGCTGCATTAATGAAAAATTGTACATGGCAGATAAAAATACTGTAGTATGCGACAATAGATTCGTTTGTAATATAGCAGAATATATTTAATCTCCAAGAAGATTGAGCTTAATTCTTAAGAAGATATGAATTTCATAAATGATTGAAAAATATCCAATCTTATTTGCAGCGCTTGCACAAATGTTATATGTATGTTAGATTTATGTATATTGCGTTATAAGATCTGTGAAAAAGGCTAATTTTTACGTATTAAATGTCAATGTAAAGTATAAGAACTTCGTACTTCGGAAACGTCGTAGTATTATAGAACGAAAAGTTTCTGGACAGTTCTCATGACTACTTTGATGACAGCCGTCTCACGGGCAGGATATTTCTAGAGTTCTAGAGAAAGATTCAGTGTGTGGGTCCCTAGTGTGGCGTTTTGTTGCATAAAGTTCGTCCTGTACAGTCTGGAATTTTCTAGAGAAGATGGATCCTTATATAAAGGAGGGGTAACGAGTTAAGAGACAGATTTGATTGTGCGAGTGAGCAGATAGGTTGTCACTGAGAGGTGAGGTGAATGCAACTGATATTTATCAAACAATTTTCGAGTTTATATACTTGTAATTGCAAGCTAGGATGTCACACTAATTCAAACATAATCAAACATGAGCCAGCCTGCTTGCACAGTGCAGGGAAGGGTGAGTGATAAGATGAAAGACAAAAACCGTTACAGTGTACGAGCATATATGAAACACGTGTCATACATGGCTCCCACCTAAAAATGACATACATGTGAAATATAGTGCCCTGCTCTAGAGAGTATTGTAGGTGGGTCATCAGGCAGGAGATACGCAGATTGTAGGCAATCAATGGATACCCAGTCTTCTTTGCCATGAATGTTAATTAAGATTGCTTTCAGACTACGACGGATCACAAGGAAAGGGCCTGTGTAAGGGGCATTAGCAGTGGCTTGCTAATCACGTTGCACAGGAAAATTTACTTTGGTAAGTGCAGATCGGTCGGTATCTGTAGCTTCACTGGGCATATTATGCCGAGCAAAATGGGATAAATTTTTCCACAACGTGATGTAGACTCTGGAAATTGTCGTAGGAGGTTCCAGACTGAAAAAAATCCGCATGGATGACTGACGGGTCGCCATACACCATTTCCGATGCCTAGTGATCCAGGGTGTCTTTAGGAGTGGTTCATAGTCCAAGGAGGTCCCAGGGAAGTTGGATAAACCATTTGGCGACCTTGCACCAGGTTTTCAGTGCCAATTCGAGGGTACAATGAGAATGTTCAACCATTCTATCGGCAGCAGAGTTGTAGGTGGTTTTCTGATGTTATAGTGATTCTCAGCAGATTTGATAATAATGTTTACAATTAAGAGGGAAAGTGGTACCCCTGTCAGAAGTAATATACTCAGGGATAGCAAATCTTACTATCCATCTAGGAATGGATTCAGGCCAACGACTAAAGCGGTCGATGATGATAAACAGGTAACAATGTCCATGTGATGTGGGTTGGGGACCTACTACGTCGACGTCAATGTGTGAAAAATGACGGTGAGGTTGAGGAAAGGTACATACTCCTGAATATGCGTGTCGATGTACTTTTGAAGCTTGGCAGGAAGTACAGGTGAAGACACAATCCTTGGCATTCATAGTAATACTGTCAAGTAGATTGACGGGAAGAATGTGAGAAGCCTCGAATGAAATCAAACACCTGTTGGTGAATGGGGGCAGGTATCTACAGTCTATGTCTACCGGTGTTGACATCACAGAGAAGGGTGGCATTGAAGTCATCGAGGAGGACACCTTCCCAAGGA
>NC_090737.1:65462467-65479967 GCF_036898095.1 Palaemon carinicauda
TTTCTTCCAGTCGATGGACTTCGAAAGTCTTCGCTCTTTCACAGGCTGGAAGTCCTCCAGAGTGTTTTTCAAACACTATGCGAAGCAGGTACACGGGCTTAAACGTTATGTGGTGAAAGCAGGTAGTGTACTAAAACCTGCTGCTTAGTGCTGCGTAGAACATTGAGTTATTCGGGACTCTAACTCTATGGGTGCCTGTGTTGACCCTAGTGCGTAACATAGTGGTTTTAAGTGCCACCTTGTGACACTACGGACTATTTTAATACAAAAGGTGAAGTCACATACAAAGAAACACGTGTGCCACATGTTTTTAACATGAAGTGTATATAAGACTTTTTAGAAAGAGTTTATAGTTCCTCTGGAACTAATGTGTGTAATGGCAAGTTTTCCTTTTCAGATTCCACATCCATTTCTATTGATGTCTTAAGTCTGTGTTGCTAATTGCATTCCATTACAATTTATTGCCTAATTGTATGTTAATTCTTATTCATCTAAATAAAATAGAATTTGTTTACCTGTGCCGCTCATTTCGCCCTCACAATGCAAATAAAAACACTGTTAGAGAATTTTATTTACCTCCTTATTTGAATAATGGTATGAACAATGTTTTCATATTGTTCCTTATTGATACAAACTCATCTAGACCAAGGTAATTTGTTCCAACACAATTGTACTCACCTTCTTCTATCTGACTCTGGGACCGGCAGATATCTCCGAGACTAGGTGAGTTCCTTTATCAAGTAACTTCAAGATGTTCCTTATGTCCAAATAGGACTTCCCTGGGGGGGGGGGGGGCAGGAAGCGGTAACATGGTATATGCTTATCTGTAGTGACATGTAACGGAAATGTCACAGGTCTCTATGGTCATCAGACCAAAGGAATATTGTCTAGAAGTTGAAGGCACTACAAAAGGGAAAAATCCACGATGCATTAATTCTCTGGTACACTTCCATCAGGACGACATGGCTTGAGCCAAAAAAACAGATTTGGAGCTAAGCGAGAAATCCATTTTTGTGTTAGATAGCCATGTCGTCCTGATGGACCCGCCCTTTTTCTCTATTCCAGGCCTTGACAGGCCCCTCCCAATCTTATTGTATCATGGACGCTGGCCTAAACTCCTGAAGGATTGTCGAAGGCGCGCAACGGTGACGTCAACCAAGATGGCGGCCAAACATGGCAGCGGTTATGACATCACAGAGTACCGTAACAGTAACGAAGGAGGAGAACTTAGTAACGACTCCTCCCATAACTTGCCACTCTTCCCCCTCGAAGCGTTAACGCTATGTGGGTTGCAGATAGCTATTATGTGGCCCATCAAGCATAATCCCTTGTTATTATATGATATCCTAAAGGGAAACCTTATGGGTACTCGCGCCAGAAATTAGAATTCTGTGAAACCTTTCGTTTAATTCTCTGGGAATAACTACTGTAGTCATATATACCCTTAGGAAGCTACTGAAGGAACATTCCATCAGGACAACATGGTTATCTCACCCAAAAATAGATTTTTCGCGTTGCTCAAAATCTGTTATATATATATATATATATATATATATATATATATATATATATATATATATATATATATATATATATATATATATATATATATATATATATATATATATATATATATACACACACACACACACACATATATATATATATATATATATATATATATATATATATATATATATATATATATATATATATATATATATATATATATATATATATATATATATATATATATATATATATATATATATATATGTAATAAATGAAATAGTTTATTATTACATGTTTAAAACACATGACGTAATATGTCATTGTGGATGAATATGCGGCAATGTAACATTTTTCTGAAACGTCAACACCAATGCATACCGTGTGAAAGATTGTGTCGTCACCGGATGCAGGTGTCTTCCGAGAGACGAATGTAAAGTAAACATATTGTGTTTAAATACTGAGACAACTAAGCATACGATATCTGTGATATCGATAATTTAGGCAGTTCATATCTATACTTCACCTGAATTGGTCATCCGACCAAACCAGCTACACTCCTGTGATGGAGATGTTTAACACTGTTGTTTTTAGAAAATAAACCATTTTAAAGTTATTTTAAGACTTAACATCTCAAACAACACATACTCAATGTGTGCTTATAACAGTAGCACACTAATAAATGGTGGCAGCGCTTAAACTCTAAGAATCAGAGAAAGATCTTCAAGAAATTAATAATAATACCCTAAGAATTAGAGGAAGATCTTCAAGAAATCAAAAATAAAGCTGTAAAAACCAGAGAAAGATCTTCAAGGAATCAACATTAATGAATCTACAATTTTGACTAAGTAGCATAGTCCATCGAAATCTACAACATTTGATGAATGTTATACATACAATCTGATGAACTGGATCTTCAATCAACATCCTAGGAAACCCAAGGACTAACGTTCAACGCTTACAAAACATATCCAGGAAGCACTACATTCAACGGAAACTCGGACGATACATCGCTAACAAACATCAAGAGAGAGAGAGGATGTGACGACATCACACAGAACCATATATAAGCAAAGTACAGTTTTCAAATTCATTTCAGTTTGGGCAGTGAAGTGTAGTTATCACGAGTCGTTAGTCGATTATTACTGGGGTGAGTGGTTTGCTAATCTTTTATTTTCCTTTCATTAAAGGAAACTCTGTTCAACTCCGAATTCTTATCTAGAATTTTTTCTCTCTTTGTGCTAATTCCTTTTTCTTTCAGAAATTTACGGGAAATATCTTTGTGTTCCGTTTTCTTTCAGAAATTCTCAGGAAATATCTTGGGATTAGTAACATTGTTTTGGGGAATTTTATTATAATCTTTGTCAGTGGGTACTTATGCGTTTACGCAGTGGACGTCTGTATTCATATAGATATTTTGATAGAATTGCAAGGGGTCGAAGAGATAGGAAAAGAAATACAGCAGTCATGACGCCCCCTGTGAGCCCCACCCCTGGATCTAGTGGCGTAAGACAGATTAATCCTCTCCCAATTGTGATGCTTGTAAATGCCAGGTCTGCAATCCTTCCTTTTCAGGGTCGAGTTAATGGGTTCTTGCCTCAAAATGTGGAGTCATGGATCTCATCCGTCGATGCCCATTTAAATGCCAAACAAATCGTAGACCCTTTTGTACAATTACAAGAAGCTAAAAGTTTTATAGATTTTTCTAAGGGGGATGCGAGTGCGTATTTAAGAGGTGTTTCATTTCAAGAAGCAGTTACCTGGGATGATTTCAAAGTTAGGTTACGCGAGGTCTGGGGGTGAAGAAGCCTTGGATGTAGTATTAACGTTAAGAAATAGACTTAATCAAGCCACTAAGAATCGGCTTAATGTTATTGAGAGAGCAGCTCTCATAGCTGATAGGTTTAATGAATATCAGGATATTTTAGGTAATTCCACTTGGGTTACTAGAGATAACATCTCCGTGAAAGATTTTTTACGATTAACGTATTTAACTTGGATGACACTTATGTTGCCTGAAGCTTTAGTGCGGTGTTTTGATAAAAAGTTAACGCCTGCAAGTATGGAATTGGATGTATATAAACAGATAAAAAACACATGGCTAAGTGTCCAGATCTCGATCCCGTGTTAACTCAAGTTTTTGCAAAGAATGAAACAAAGCCACAAACAGTGAACATAGTTAATAATAGCCAAGTAGCGGGAATGACGTGTTATGATTGCAAACATCAAGGTCACTTAAGCGTGGACTGCAGAACGAGATTCTGTTCGATACATAATAGTTCGACACATTCAAACAATCAATGTTACTCGCGTAAGACACAACAGAATCCCAGAAATACACAGTCAATTCCACAGTCAGTCCATATGGAAATAAAAAGAAAAATCCTCATTTTAACAATAAGAAGAAACAACCAAATGTCAATGGAGTTCAGAGTCCGAAGCAAACAAACACTTTTTCGAATATCGCTGAGCCTGGGTCGTCAAACCAGACCTCGCAAGGTCAGACTAATTTTCAGAATGTGCAGAGCAAAGCAAATACCACATAGTTAACTCCAGTGGGGAAGAGAGTGATGTTGGGTCAAGGTCATTCATGTCAACATCAATAGTATTGAATAATCAATTTAATGTTTTATCAGATAATTGTGAGGCAATAGATTTTCCTATGAAACACACCGCCGAATTAAGTAAAACAGTGCATGCTCCCGTAGATTTGCAATGAATTCATACAATAATAAGCCAAAATGAGTTACGACCAACCTTATATGCTGTAAATTTAGAACACAAATCTTTTACGTTATTTTTTGACTCTGGTAGTCCACGTAATATCATGGATTTGAGGACACATCATTTGTTGTTTTCGAACTTTCCGATTGAAAAATCCGGAGTTAGACTCTCGGGTATAGGAAATAATGAATTAAATGTCATAGGCATAACTCATGTTCAATTCAAAGTCGGTAAACACACGTTTTTCGATACATTTGTTGTACAAAACATTGATATGTATCCAGCTGTAATTATAGGATACCCATCTATGGGAAATCAAAACATTATCTTAGCCCCTGCCAAGCACGGCGTGTATGTCAAAGGGAAATTCTTTAAGTCTTCTAATACCTTAAAATCAGTTTTGGATTAAAAGGAGACGACAAATGTAACCGTAACGTACGTTGAGAAACCAATAACTTGTCTCGCTAATAAAGAAATAATATACGCGACCCAGCAGAAATATTGTTCACCCGTAATATCATCTTGCACGCAATCTATTGAGCCAAACGTACCTTCGAATTTAATAGTGCAAATAAAGAAAACATTACCGGGATCTGAAATATTAATCCTTTCCGACACTTTGAAAACTAACGGATTGTCTGTCACACAAGCTATTTATACAGTAGGCTCACGTCAACAATGTAATATTGAAGTCTGTAATAATTTAAATAACACTTTAGTAATTCACAAAAATCAACATATCTTGGATGTAGAAGTTTATAAACATTGTATTCTTACCGTTGCTGAAATCAATCACTCTCAATCAGTTGTGGATGAATCCCTTTTGCAATCTATTAAAAATAAAATCAATAAAGACATTCAAGACGAAGAAATTTAGCAGAAAATTTTTGAACTTTTAACTAAATATCATGATGTTTTTTCCACTACGGATGGATCCTTGGGAAAAACAGATGTGATCGAGCATCAAATAAGGTTAAAGGACAAGCAGAAAATTATCAATGTACCCTCGTACAGACTCCCTATGAAATTCCTGAATGAAATAAATGATGAAGTAGGTAAAATGCTAGAAGAAGGAGTCATTAGGAAATCAAACAGCCCTTATAATTTTCCTTTAATAGTTGTACCGAAAAAAAGATCGAACATGGCGTATCTGCGTCGACTTCCGTCGTCTAAACGAGGAGACAATCCCTGATCGATTCCCAGTGCCATGTACTGATGATATTTTGTCTTTGTTAGGTCAGAATAAATATTTTACCAGTTTGGACTTACTTAAAGGCTTTCACCAGATATCATTAGCAGAAGATAGTATCCCATACACAGCCTTCAGCACAGCCAGGGGACATTATGAATTTTTACGGATGCCTTTTGGTTTACGTTGTGCTCCTATAACATTTACAAGAATGATTAACATAGTGTTTGGAGACTTGTTAGGGGATATATTGCATGCCTATATGGATGATCTTGTAATCTTTTCCAACACCTTAGAAGAACATCTACGTAAGTTAGAATTAGTACTACAGAGATTAAGACAACATAACTTAAGTGTAAAGATTAGTAAGTGTGAATTTTTCAAAACAGAATTAATATATTTGGGTTTCATGGTGTCAAGCCAAGATCTTAAAGTAGTCCATGATAAGGTGTCGGCTATACGTAATTTTCCCATACCTACTAATGTCAAGGGAATACAGCAATTTCTGGGTTGTAGTGGATATTACAGGCGTTTTATACGCAACTATTCAATAATAGCCGCTCCTTTAACTGATCTTACGAAGAAGGGCGTAGATTTCATCTGGTTGAATGATGAACTGTATAGTTCTGCTATCTTAAAATTTCCTGACTTCGGTAAGGAATTCTTCATTGCAACAGACGCCTCAGACTTAGGAGTAGGAGGGTTATTGCTTCAGCAATATGATAAACAATTTTTCCCAATAGCTTTTTATTCTCGAAAATTGAGAACTTCCGAAAGTAAGTATGCAGTAATAGACAAGGAAGGGCTAGCTATTGTTAATTCACTAGTGCATTTTAAGTTCATAATTTACGGTTATCCCGTTAAGGTTCTTACTGACCATAAACCACTAACCGGGTTCTTTAAACGCTTCAACCACACCCCTAAACGAACTCGGTGGCATTTAATCATTCAAGATTTTGGCGCAAGAATAGGGTATTTACCTGGGAAAGCAAATATCATTGCGGATGCATTATCACGCAACCCCGTGTCATCTTGTATGGACCCTTTAGCTGAATTAATAGATATATCAACATCCATGCCTATTGTTAAAACGATATCTGAACAAGAAGATTTAGGCTGGAGTGCTGAATTATTACAGACTGAGCAAAGAAAAGATCAGAAAATAGAAACAATTATAAATTCTTTGAAAGGCAATCATAAGGAAAAGGGATATATAAAGTATAAGCAGCAGAATTATGTGATCAAAGATAATTTTCTGTGTAGGACTGTGACAAGGAAAACCCGCAATACACCACATGTAACTAACAACCAGGTAGTAGTACCAATCTCACTTATTTCCACTGTCCTGAATTGGTTGCATTCAAATCCATTACATGGACAACCGGGGTTCTCATTAATGTCACAGAAAGCCAAATCATTGTTTTATATATATATATATATATATATATATATATATATATATATATATATATATATATATATATATATATATATATATATATATATAGGCCTATATGTATATATACATATATATATATATATATATATATATATATATATATATATATATATATATATATATATATATATATATATATATATATATATATATATATATATATATATATGTGTGTGCGTGTGTGTGTGTGTATGTGTGTATATATATATATATATATATATATATATATATATATATATATATATATATATATATATATATATATATATATATATATATATATATATATATATATATATATATACACGCATATATATATATATATATATATATATATATATATATATATATATATATATATATATATATATATATATATATTTATATATACATATATATGTATATATATACATATATATATGTATATATATACACACATATATATATATATATATATATATATATATATATATATATATATATATATATATATATATATGCATATATATACATACATATATATATATATATATATATATATATATATATATATATATATATATATATATATATATTATATATACATATATGCATATATATACATACATATATATATATATATATATATATATATATATATATATATATATATATATATATATATATATATAGGTGTGTGTGTATGTATATATATATTGTTACGAAGCTGGTCTAGCACAGAGTAAATGATTTATTCATATACTTTATTTTGTATTACATATGTTGATTCAAGAGGAGAATAGCCAGCTCTTAATGTGAGTTCCTTTCATGTAGATATAAGTTGGGTATGTAAATTACGTAAGACTTTCGTCCTTAATTTCATTGTATTTTTTATTCAAGTCAGTAAATGTAAATTCACCTTATTTTTTAAAAATTAATTTTTTTTTTCACATATTTTGTTACAATGTCTTACGTAATCTGTTAAAGACTACTTTATGATCCATACAAGATATGAACACGGGCTTGTGTAAATCTTTTTTATATTTTTTTTGAGATATTGCGTCATGTTTGTGAGAAAATACGCAATTCTTATATTTGCCACATGTTTTGGAAGGTTCTCGAAAACCCCAGTGGTAGATTTCATCTTTTTTTATTTCTTTCCGCGAACAGTTGTTGGGCGGAGCTAGGTGAGAGTTGTTGTACGATGAGCTTGATTTTCCAGTTCAATATGAGATAGTTGATAACTCTGGCGTCGCTAGAAGCTGCCCCCCTTGCAACCAGACTACTCTATTTAGAATAATGTAAAAGTTACTAAGTTCGTATTTATATATGCGCCCCAGGTATGCATAGCAGCAGAAGAGAAACAGCCTTTCCTGTGAATGAGCCAAAGATCATCACTCTCTCTCTAGTAGGCCAGTCATTTTATGGATATACCCACCACAAATTGCAATAGTAATGAAAATTGGCATTTTTGCTTCTTTTGACCCATGTAATAACATAGTAAAAGTCAAGGAAATTCGAGGCATTGGAACACATTCATTTCGAGCAACCACTTTTTTAAAGTTATGCACGAAAATACGGTAATGGAAATGGCATAAAATTTTTTGTTATAACAGTGCTTTTGTTATTTCTTTCACATTTCTCAAAAGATGTCAAACATTTTTATTATTAAATAAATAAATTGAGATAATTAACGTCAAATAGCCTTGTTTTTTTTCTTTTTAGGTTAACCAGTAGCATGGACGATTGCGTTTTCTGCAGCGAGTCTCTCGGCAACGGCGAACAAACCACGAAATTAGGTGCCAAGGGGTGTGATGGATTAAACAAGGCAAATGACCTACGGCAGGCTGATCAGTGTCGCACCTGGACAAGTTGTACACACCAGATGCAGGAAGGACTTCTGCTCCCAACTGTCTATTGAGCGAGACATCAGAAAATGCAGATATGACTGTACTGGTGGTTTCAGCGGTACTGTGCGTGCGCGTCTGCCAGTTCTGCGTTTCACTACATTGAACACTGTTTGTTCTGTGGAACACCAGACAAGTACCAGGGCAGACAAAAAACGCATAAACTTATACCAGTCCGAACAATGGACTTCCAGAGGAAGGTTACAGAGAGCTGTGTTGAACGCAATGATGCATGGTCAGAGACAGTAAAGTCTCGAGTAGAATTCGTTCAGGACTTGCATGCTGCTGACGCAGTCTATCACAATATATGTAGCATAAACTTCAGAACTGGGAAGCAGATTCCACGCCTGTTCCTTACAGTGCCAAGCAAGCGACCTAAGTATGGTAGACCGGCTGATGACACACGGAATGATGTATTCATAAAAGTCGCAGAGTACCTCAAAGCCAATGACGAGGAACAGACAACGATACCGGATCTCATAGGAAAAATGGGGGAATTTTTTCTTGGAACTGATTGCACACCTTATGGATTCACCTACATGAAGGAATGTATCCAAAAGCACTTTGGTCAGGATATCACCATCGCAGAAATAAATGGCAAAGAGAATGTTGTGACCTTTCGCCACTGGGCCTCTGCGATCATTCACGAATTCCATCAAAGGCCAAAGGAGACATCATATGAAGCTGAGAAGAGGAGACTGATTAAGACGACAGCAAAACTGATCAAAAGTGATGTGAAATCCGTACAACAGTCGATAGATATGTACCCATGTACAACTGAAATGTCCTCAACAGAAGAAGCCATGTCATTCCTACCTGAATCACTAAAACTCCTTCTTCAAACACCCTTTGTGGGCCGAGATGCTGATAGAAAAGTCGGTTCTCTAGGGCAAGCTATCATGCAGGCAATTTGGCCCCGAGTGCTGCTGGCACCCTTACAGATAGGACTGGGTGTACAGATGCACCATCATTTTGCATCAAAGTTCTTGATCGACACGCTCCATGCCCACGGATATTGCAGTTCTTATCGTGAGATACAAAGGTATGAACGGAGTGCAGCAGTTGTACTAGGGACAGACATACCAAACTACCGGCCAGAGCAGTTCATCCAATATATGGCGGACAATGTCGATCACAACATCCGTACAATAGATGGCCTCAACACATTCCACGGGATGGGAATGATTACGTCTGTCAATCCAGGTTCCAGGACATCAACAAGAGTGCCACGTGTGTCTGTGACACTGAGAGATGTTGTAGCTGTGGTCCGAATAAACATCCGACATCTGACAACACCTTGCGATGGGCTAGATACTCTGAGGTATGAGGTTCTACAAGATGAGATGGAAAAGGACAGATCTACCAACCTTGACCTCCTCTGGAAGCTGTCCCTCACATTACGCTCACCACGACCAGCATGGTCTGGCATGATGCAAGCCGTGCACACTGGTGTACATCCAGGTCAGTCTACAGTCTTCCTGCTTCCCATGATCAACATGAACAGCAGTGATCCAACTTGCATCTATTCAACATTGACATTTCTATCTGAGCACGCCAAACAGTACAACGCAAAGTTCATCATCACATTTGACCAACCACTTTGGTGGAAGGCGCTTACCATCATCGAAAGTCAATCGGAGGGCAGTGACTAATTGTAAGATTGTACTGTGCATGGGTGGCTTCCACACGTTGATGAGCTTCTTGGGGAGTATTGGAAATATCATGTCAGGATCTGGACTGCTCTCTTTTCTGGAACTGGTGTATGCCGAGAACACTGTAATGCACATGCTGTCTGGCAAGACATATGACCGAGCTATCCGTGGGCATCTCTTGGTTGATGCAGCACTGAACACTCTCCTCGCAGAAAGGATACTTGGTATGCTAGTGCCTACTTGTTCGCAGGCTAAGAATGATGGTCCTCAGGGTATTGTAGAAGATGACGAATCAAGTGAAGACGAGATAATGCAAAGCATAGATGATGCACAGGCAGCCATAGATCCACATGATACCAAGTCAGGGTCGCAAAGTGTGGGAGCTGGACCAATTGACCTGTGTGAGCTGCGAGACCTGTATGATTCATTGATGAAGGGTGAGTGTTCTACTGAAGATATCCTTTCAGCCCCGGTTCTGGACTCTGTTCGTGACATCATGAATGTTGCCCGACAATCGATGAAGGATCTACGTACTGCACAGCTATGGCTGCAATACATGGACATGATTGACATATTGAGGACATTCCTGAGGTCGGAACGCACTGGTGACTGGCGTCTGCACGTGCATGCTTTGCACGACATGTTGCCCTACCTGGCAGCTGCAGGCCACAATCTCTACACCAAATCTATTTACGTCTACCTGCAGCGACTGGCACAACTGTCTATTCAGCACCCCGAGGTCCACCACCAGTTCCAGAATGGATATCATGTAGTGCGACGCTCAGATCAGTACTGGGCCGGCTTGTCCACAGATCTTCTGATCGAGCAAGTGCTCATGAGAAGTTTGAAAACCACAGGGGGACTGACAAGGGACCATGGCATGAGCGAGTCGCAAAGGATCACGTGGCTGCTGTCCACCCCCATATGTGCAGAGGTCAACATGGCCTTGCAAGACTACACATCCGTGCCGTATGGGACCAGTGACCAGCACAAAGAACAAAGAGCAGCTCGACAAGCACAGGACACAGATGACACGCACAAACTCATTTGCTACCTGTCATCAAAGGATCCCTTTGGAAGCGATCCAACTCTGCAAAGCATTGACACTGGCATCACAGCTGGAGATTCGGTCAATGCTGACCAAGCAGCGTCAGTGGGCAGGAAGATCTTAGATGAAATGGTTGGCAAAAAGGTTCTTGATCACACGTTCAAGAAAAAAAATCAGGTTGTGACTTTAGACACACGTTCATCAGTGAAAAATGGCAAAGAATCTGTTCTCATAGATCCACAACTGTTGTTCCAACGTCTGAGTACGGCAGGATCACGCTGTGATGACCTCACTGACATCTTCAAGTACGAACTAAGCAGTTACCCTCCAGCACTGTTTCAGACCATTGATATCCTGCTTGAGGCCGACAAGCCAGCGCTAGCCGAGGCCATTTGGAAACAACTCCCCCTTGCCGTTCGCAACACAGTGCTGCCACAGAATGTGCAATATGTTCTGGATGGTGGGGCATTGCTACACAGAATTCCTTGGAATTTTGGCGAGACCTATGAAGGAATCTCCAGTCACTACATACGATATGTTGGAGACAGGTATGGTAAAGCTGTCATAGTGTTTGATGGATATGTGAGCGCACCCTCCACCAAAGATGTAGCGCACAGCAGGCGCGTTCGATCTCACAGCAGTCCCCTTGTCAACTTCACAAAGGACATGGTATGTACTATGAAGAAAGATGACTTCCTTGCCAACCAAACAAATAAACAAAGCTTCATCAATCTACTGAGTGATGACCTTCAATGGCAGCAAAACGATGTTCTTCATGCCAGGGCAGATGCAGATGTCCTCATAGTGGAGACAGCCATTGCATGTGCAAACACCAAGGACACCGTGGTGGTTGGCGATGATACCGATCTTCTTGTTCTCCTATGTAGTCGTGCAGGGCCCACATCACAAAACCTGTTCTTCCGACCTGAGCCTAAGCTGACGTCAAGGAGGCAAGCAAGATGTTGGAATATCGAGCAAGTGCAAAAGACACTTGGACGCCATGTGTGTGACAAGCTCCTTGTTGCACATGGACTCCTGGGTTGTGATACCACGTCAAGACTGTACTCCATTGGCAAATCAGCAGCTTTGAAGAAGCTGAACTCCAGTGCATATTTCTCTGGGCTTTTGGCAACGTTCAACACTCCTGGAGCGTCGAAAGAGGATGTCATGACAGCTGGAGAGAATGCCGTGGTTTGCTTTTATAATGGCCAGCCCGGAGAAACACTGGACATACTAAGGCTTCAGCGCTTCTGCCAGAAGGTTTCAACAAGCACTGTCAGAGTTGAGCCTCGTACCCTGCCTCCTACATCAGCATCTGCAAAGCAACATTGCCTACGGGTGTATGTTCAGGTTCAGCAGTGGCAAGGAGTTGGCATGGATGCCAATGGTTGGGGATGGGCTATCCGTGACGAGAGAATGGTTCCCGTTATGACCGAGATGAAGCCTGCTCCAGATTACCTGCTAGATGCCATCCACTGTGGCTGCAATACAGACTGCAGCACCCGACGATGCAGCTGTCGCAAGTACAACCTGGAATGCTCTTCCGCCTGCAGTGAATGCAAAGGACTTCACTGTTCTAATGTGACCTTGCCAGAACCAGAAAGTGATCCAGAAGAAGAATGCGCTCTTGCTGGTCCTGAAGATGAATAAACATTTGTCAGTGTGGTCTGGTACATGGAGATGTCTTGGCAACATGATTAGACTTGACTCTCAGTTCATTCAACTCTTGATCCTTGGTCATGGTCATCTTAATTTAGCTAAGGTGAATGCCGGTGTCGTAATGTAACATGTATACAGTTGTTTGTCTAGACTCTAGAATATAGACTGAAAATTTTATGCAGATTTTTTTTCTTCAAACCTTCTCTTAATGATTGCAAAATTTGGAAATGTTCCAATGCTTCGATTTTCCTTGATTTTTAGTATGTCATTCTCCACTAAATTTGACATATAAAAATGCATGTTTCATTACTATTGCAATTTGTGGTGGGTTCGACCCAAAAATTACGTAGAATGACTGGCCTATAGTGACTTGAGTGAGTCCTCTCCAAAGTGATTATGTTTAATTACAATGTATATCGTGTGTAGTGTGTTAAAACATTGCTTCAAATTTGCCAGAAATTATAAACTCATTGTGTTGTGGTGAGTGTTGCTACTGTGTAAATCTTTGTAACTGTCCCAAGAAAATTTTTGTATAATCGGGAAGTATATTTGTATCATTATCTGGTTAACTTGATGTCAGCTAAATTCGTAAGGTTATCAGTTACTTTATGCATTTTCTTTAAGAATTTAATCCTGAGAATGTAAGTATCTCTTTTGTCTTAGTCTAAGGTTTTATTCAGACTTCTTATTTCGAGTGATTTTTTTTAATGTAAATTCTTTAAGTGTGTTGTATTTCTATAGAATATACATATATATAATTTTTTTTTTCTAGGAGACTATTATTTCAATCTTCATTGTTAATATTAGTACTCACTTGTGTCCCTGTTAAAGAATAAAAGTAAGAGGTTGTTTGAATTCTGCAGTTCTTAATAATAATAACCAAGTTTTATTTGGAGTGTACTTAAGAGACCTTTGGATATTCAGTGTTTTTATATATTGCTTTCTTGGAGTTATAGGCCTACCTGTCTCAGAGCCCGGGGATTACTATTTAAAGTGTAACAGAATTAATGTAAAAACAAACAGGAGAGTATGGGACTCGAGAGTTTGTGTAGCTTACCAACCGTAATATATATATTTTATTTTGGTTCCCAGACCGCGGGACTTTAATATAATATATTTTTGGTGCAAAGACCCTAGGGATCAAGTGAGTGTGGTTTAAATATTTGTGATAACAGGGCCATGTTTTGATTAAAGATTTGAACAGTCGAGTGTTGATTGGATTCTGTATATTGTTAGGATATATTTTTTGGCGAGTTAATTTCTTTTTCTAAAAGTGCAAGATGGCAAAGTTTTTGAAAAACCCAAATGTTCAGGAATTATCAGAAGCTAATGTAACCAAAGCTCAGTGGCTCTCTATTATAAGGCATGTGGAGGCCATGCGACGAGTGGAATGATTAAGCCCAAATTAAGTGTCTAGCCTTAGAAGCATTGATAAACTCGGGAAAATTATCGGATTAAGATATTGTAGCAGCTCGTGAACGTTTGGAAGAGGCTAAAAGGAATTTGTAGCGAAGAAAGGACCAGTTGGCCCACAAAGTGATGGTTGGTAAGCAAAAAGAGATGTAGAGGTTAAGATTCGACGAATTGTAGCAGAAGAAATTTTGATTAAGTTGAAGATTGTGGAAAGAGAGGAAGTAAAACAAATAGAAGAAGCACGACATGCAAAGGAAATGGAAGCAAGACGGAAAGAAAGACAGGCAGAAGAAGCACGACATTTAAAGGAAATGGAAGCAAGATGGGAAGAGAGAGAGGCAGAACGAGAAGAAAAAGAAAAGGAGGAAGCCAGAGATGTTGCAAAACATGCAAAGAAAATGGAAGGGAAAAAGGGAGAACGAGATGAATAGGAGAAAGAAGAGGCAAAGGATATTGCACAACATGCAAGGAAGTTGGAACTGTTGAATGCTCGTGCACGATCGGCAACGCAGACAGAGGAGACCACTTCTATGCATGATCCCGCATTTAATGTGACAAATTCCCAGAGATTAATTCCATAGTTCACAGAAGAGGCTCCACTCGAATTCTTCAATCATTTTGAAACGGTTGCATCGACGATGCTATGTGTACCAGACGACCCCTGAATATTATAAGGAAAATTTCTGAGGTTTGTGGAAGGACAAGGAAATGACTTTCCTAGAATATGCTTTTCATGTACAGCAATGTTTTAATAGAGGGAAAGAGGCTGCTAACATGAGGGAGATGGCTGATTTAGAAAAACTTATAGTACTAGAACAGTATCTATGAGTAATTCCTGAACATATTTAAACGTACTTGAGAGAGAGAGAGGTGAATAAACTTGATAAAGCCACTTCGCTGAGTGAAGATTATATTATAATCAGGTGTAAAATCACCTCAGATATGAAGTTTTAACCGTCACTCCGACCAAGTGTCAAGTATTTGCTGAGCCATGGAAAGCAGTTCAGCAATAACTATGTGAACAAGCCTAATAGTTTTTGTTTTGTTTTCGGAAACATGTTTGTATTAAAGTTATTAAAGATTTATTCTTGATGTTCGTAAAGTGGTTGATATTGGTGATGATGGTTAAAGCCAGGATGTTCCTAAGAAACTAAGAAATGGGATTCACAATCTTGCAAACTGGTCCTGACATATAACAAGCGAAATTCAAAATAGTGGTGAAAAGTGTGTCAGTCGAAAATTAAAACTTACACTGCATAAGCATGAGATTGGTCTCAGGTATGTTAATGGCTGTTATGAAGAGTGTTTATAATATTTTTTAGAGATAGAAAATTTGTAATTGTTAAGTCTTGTGTACTAAGTTCCAATTGAGTGCAAACACACTACAAAAGAAGTGAATGAACGTAGAGGTAACTATGTGTACACTATCAAAGATATTGGTTTCGGGTATTCTATATGTATGAACGCGTTCCATAGCATCCATGACATCAGTGAGAAGGAACTAGCTTAAGTCTCGGCTAAAGAAACTTTCTAGTAATGGAACTCTAATCACGGATAAGCATGTTTATTGAGCACCTTAGAACAAAATTGAAGAGCACTGTTACCACATTCAAAGTATTTTGATACTTATCATATACTATTAAAAAAAAAAAAAATAAGCTGTCCTTGGGGGTATCAACAACCATCAGGGAATTGTAAAGAATATGGATTTTGGAATACAACAACTGGCAATGTGAAAGGCTTCTGGAGGATATAGTTTATACTCATGTCTTCCTTTGTGACTTTTATACCATTAAAAAAAATATAGAAATATCTGTATATCCTGGAATAAGGTCAAGGAAGAAATTACCTTGATATGTTTAAATTCCAAACTAGAGCAGCTGATAAAGTTATGATCTCTTATTCTCGATTAGGTAGGTTTATCCAGCAAACTGCCAATTCAAGTTGACATCCTGAAATTTTTCCCATCTTGTTTGTCAGCAAACGAAAATTTCGATCAAGTAGATTGCATTGCAGGTACAATATTTAAAAATAAAAGAGAGAGAGAGAGAGAGAGAGAGAGAGAGAGAGAGAGAGAGAGAGAGAGAGAGAGAGAGAGAGAGAGAGAGAGAGAGAGAGAAATATATGCGCAAAGGCTATCAGGTAGTCATTCATTATGGCATGACTTTGTCTGGATTGTAAAGAAAGTTGGATAAAAAACATGCCTTTTAAGACACGATTTCACCACATCCTAGAGGACTTTGTATACATATGTTATTATAAGTTTATAAAAAAAGGGTAAATATTGTCAAAGTTTCCTTAGTCAAAGACACCCTTCTGAATATTATACAGTCTCTTATTGTTTATAATCATACATGCATAAAGTGTAATTTTGGGGAATTATATCAGGTGCACTCGACTATTATTGACGATCCGCTTCGATTTCCATAGGGGTGTCAATCATCAAAATGATTCAGTACTAAAATCAAAAGCCTTTTCATTCATAAGAAATAATTCAAATTCAAGTAAATCCCAAATTCCCAACAGCTATTTCGAAATACTCTCCCAAACATCTGACAGCTTTTTACTCATTTTAGAATCTCTTAACAAGAAGACACTGTCATCTTCCTTAAACAATCAAACTACCTGAACTTTATCTCATAATACCTAACTTTCTATTATTACTAACGCTACTCCTCTTACGAATGTATTAGTCTTTTTCTGTGCTTATATAATCTTTTTCTAGAATTCTATTTTCTAATCCTTTCAAGTTTTCAGCTCCATATCTTGGAAGTAAGTTTGACCACTCATATATCTTTATTCACTTATTTTGTCATTTAAAATTTCTGGAATGCATTGATTGGTAATATAATTGTAAAGTTACATTTATTTTGTATATCGCTATAACTTTTTTAAACGAATTGATTTTACAAAAAAATTCAAATATTTGGTTACTATACCAAATTTTATTCTAAAAATCCC
>NC_090737.1:65484967-65532467 GCF_036898095.1 Palaemon carinicauda
TTTTTACCTTTATGGCTAAGATACAAGAACCTGAGCTAAAGGCCGTTTTTCATCTTAGTTGGTGATTTTAATGTTCATTATAGGGAGTGGTTAAATTCTGTTTCTCCTACCGATCGCAGTGGCTTAAAAGCTTTAGGCTTTGCCTCTGAATCAGGCTATGAAAAAATCATAAGTGAAGCTACTCGCAGGTCTAGTAACTGCTTGGATCTTGTATGCACCGACTCCCATAGCGTTATAACAAGTGTGTTTGGGTCTTCAGTTGGGTCATCTGATTATGCCTTGAGTTCATTAGGAGTGAAGACTGGGTAGCCTGTTCCTGATGTATCATACTCATGCAAGATTTATATGAAATGTCATGCAGTCTGGAATGGGAATTTGAGAGATCTTTTGAGCATGAATAGGTCACAATTGTATAGTTGTGTTGATCCTGGTGTCCCTTTGATTAAGGATCTTGTCAACATAATTGATAGGCATATCTCTACTCGTGTGATAAGGTAACGAGTGAATGACAAACCATGGTTGAATGATGCTAGTAGACGTGCTTACTTGGAGAAACAGGAGGCCTATCATCTTTGGAAGGGTAACAGATCAGATTTAACCTGGAATACCTATACTCAGCTTAGAGCTTTTGCTTAGAGAGTTCATGCATCAACTGAATAGGAATACAATTTAACCATAAAAGAAACCCTTTCTGGTACAACCCAGGAACATAAATGGTGGACTACTCTTAAATCTGCACTTTTTGGTGTAGATGGAATCGTTCCTCCTTTACTTGGAAAAAGATGGCTCTGTCACTCACTGTTCAAAGGAAAAGGCAATCCCTTTGGCAGATGTGTTTAATAGTAAGAAGAGTAATGAGAAAATTGATCTTCCTCATTCCTGTTTTCTGTAGGTTAAAATAACTAGTTGAGTTTATCAATCTCATGAAATTAAAGTTGTCTTGATGAACCTTGATGCGTATGGAGGTGTAGATCAAAATGGTATTCTTTTATTTTTTTTTTCCTATTAAGACTGTATATTTCTTAGCACCAAAGTTATCTGTTATTTAGTGCAAGTTAGCAAGAAGAGGAGCTTTTAGTACTTTTTGAAGAATTGGTAATATTACTCCACTATGTGAATATGTTTGTAGTACCTCAAGCCCAACTGATTACCAACCGATATCCATAACTCTCATATTACCTTTAGATTTTGAGCATCTTTTTTTCCAAAAGGTACGAGTAGGATTGCTGCAGGTAATCATCTGTTCCCTAGTTTGCAATTTGGTTTTTGTAAAGGCCGTGGAGCAGGTGATGCTCTTTTTACAATCTCCAATGCTGTACAGAAATCATTTGATTGAGGTCAGGAAGTTTGTATGATTGTCCTAGATTTAAGTGCTGCCTTTGACCGTAATAATCATGAGGTCTTTGTTTTCAAACTCAAACATTTGTGAGTGGATAGGTAATTTCTTATAAATATTACTGAATTTTTAAGTGATAGATCTTAAAAAGTTGTTGTTGATGGTACCAAATTAAGTATAGGAATATGATATCTGGTATTTCTCTGGATAGTGTTCTTGGCCCATCACCTTTCATACTATATAAGCAGGACATGTGGTTTGGTCTAGAAAACAAGCTTATTGCATTTGCACATGATGCATCAATTGATTCTCCTGAATGTAAATCTGGGGTTAGTGAATCCCTTGATAGAGATATAGCTAAAATCAGTACATGGTATAAATAATGAGCATGAAGTTGAATTCCAGCAAAACTCAAAATATGATAGTTAGTAGGTCAAGGTCAATGGCTCCTCAACATCCAAATCTCAGCATTGAAAATATTTCTTTAACTGTGTATGACTTTTTTTTAAATCTTATGTGTGATTTTTGACAACAATTTTACTTTCGAGAAACTCGCTAAGTATGTGTCTTCTTCAATTGCACAAACAAAATTTTGGTGAATAATCTATTCTGAAGAAGTGTTTTCATTTTTTCATTCTACCTTGTTTCGAATATTATTCTCCTGTGTTACCTTCAGCTACTGGTTCTCATCTTAATTTGTTGGATAGGAACTTAGGGTCTATCAAATTTCTTATTCCTGATGTAGATGCTAATCTCTGGCACCATCGTTCAATTAGTTCGTTATGCATAAGATTTGTCATAATTCTGATCATCTTTGACATTTATATCTTCAAGGACAGTTACATCCTGTTCATAATACTAGCCATGCAGTTAATTCGAATAGCCAGTCCTTCTCCACAATAGAGCTTAATGCTAAATAGTATTTTAGAGTTTTTTTTCCAGTTGTGACCAAGTTGTGGAATGATCTTCCTAATTGGGTAGTTGAATCAGTAGAACTTCAGAAGTTCATACTTGCAGTAAAGGTTTTTATGATGAATAGGCTGCCATTAGTCTTTGTATAAATTATATATTATATATCTTTTTTAATGTTGTTATTGTTTTCAAAGTATTTTTTCTACCATTCATTATTTTTTCATAGTTTATTTATTTCCTTACTTCCTTTCCTCACTGGGATATTTTTTTCCCTGTTGGAACGCTTGGTTTTGAAACTAGGGTCGTAGCTTAACTATTAATAATGATGATAATAATAATAATAAACGGATTTTGAGCGAAGCGAAAAATCTATTTTTGGGTGAGATGGCCATGTCGTCCTGATGGAAGTTCCTATAGGGTAGCTTCCTAGGGTATATTACAACTACGGCGATATTCCCAGAGAATTTACCTTAAGGTATCAGAATTCTAACTCCTGGAGTGAGTATCCCTCCTGAAAGGGATATCGCGACATATCAGAGGACGTATTCTTGACACGCCACATGGCAATCTGCACCCCGAACAGAGATTTCATCTCGCAAGGGGCGATTGGCAAGAAACGAATTCGGAAAGAAAAAGGGGGAGCCGCTCCCAAGGCTCCCTATCTTCCGATTCGTATGTGTGCTACAGATACTGTATGTAGGGAGGGGTCCTACAGCCCTTTCTTAGAAAAGCAAGGGCGGGTCCATCAGGACGACATGGCCATCTCACCCAAAAATAGATTTTTCGCTTCGCTCAAAATCCGTTTTTTGGGCTCAAGCCATGTCGTCCTGATGGAAGTATACCAGAGCATTACTGTATCTGTGGATTCTCAGAACGTGCCGTACTCCCCGGATGAAATTTTTCCGGTCGACTAGACCTAGAGACCTAAGATGTTACCGTTATACATCTTTTCAACTAACTATAAACCCTGTTAGAGCTTCCTGCCCCCTACAGGGAAGAGTCCTACTAGACTCTGGAAAGTCTCGAAGAGTACATATACCTATGTATGAATACCAGGCAAGCTAATATAGTGGTCTCGCCCTATATTAAGTAAAGCATAGTTTGTAAAGAATCACTGCGTCAATATGAAATATCGACCAATTCTCCGCACAATACTTGTATTGGACAGAGGTTTTATATCCGCATAGGAGGAAAACCAATGCAACATAGCTTGCATAAAGGAACAATTCTATTAGAATTATCCCAGATAAGGTACATAGGATGAATGCTCAATTATACCAATAAATTGACACAGGTGAAGGAGACGCAAGGTTCTCAAGAACCAGTTTATTGACAGGCAATAAATAGACAGGTTAACCAAAATTATATATATATATATATATATATATATATATATATATATATATATATATATATATATATATATATATATAAGAAGAGGATAACCCAAAACTTTAAGCATAAGTATGATAGTAAACAGAACTTGTTTGTCTGAAAGAAAAAACATTAAATGCCACTCTTAAGATACCGAGGTATCAAATTCATAAAAGTCTGTATTACAAATCAATGACATTAGCGTTAGAAACGCTCGGCACACATGTCTGCACTTATGCTAAGTTCACCTTCGGAAATGGAACAGTCTACATGGGCAACACAGTGCCCTCACTTAGTTTGTAGTACAGTATGTAACTACACACTCACCCTGGAATTAATCGTCCCAATTAAGACCACTGTTCCTCGCAGAGTTAAACAGTAGGGTTAACACCGCGACCCACTGCTACCACAGATCTCTTTAGTTCCTCTACTTGCTTCGCATAGTGGCGAAAGAACACTCTGGAAGACTTCCAGCCAGTGTATGAACGGAGATGTTCAAAATCCATACAATTAAAGAAATTTAAGGATGAGGCAACTTTCCTCGGATCGTGACCTGCGGGTGTACTGTCAGGATCCGCTCTGCGAATAAAATATGTGATTTTCGCTCTGAGTTGATTCAGAGATAAATTTGAGCCTGATGTTTCTCCCCTGAATAGTTGATCACCCTTGAAGTCTGAAGTTCTATGAAGATAGACCTTTAGGCATTCTACTGGACATAGAGATGCATCTTCTTTCAGATGGCAGATTCTCCAGGGACCCCACCTGTTGGTGGGTAACTCATTCTTGGCGAGAAACGTAGGATCCGGAAACAGGTTCAGTTCTCCCCCATCCAGGAACTGAACACGACCTGCCTCTCTCGAGAGGGCTACAATCTCACTAACCCTGGCCTCGGACGCGAGTGCAAATAGGAAAATAACTTTTTGTGTCAAATCCTTTAACGCACACTCTTCATTGCTCAACAGAGAAGCGAAATGAAGAACTTGTCTAAAGACCATGAAATGGGCTTTGAAGGTGCTGAAGGTCTGAGCTTAGCGCAGGCTTTCGGGACTTTATTAAAGATCTCGTTACCTAGGTCGACCTGGAAGGCTTATAGAATGGGTCTTGTCAAAGCAGACTTACACGCTGAAATCGTGTTAGCTGCCAATCCTTGACCATGGAGGTGGAGAAGAAAGATAAGCAGAAGTCTGTCAAGATCTCCTGCGGATTCTTCGCCTTGACAAAAGGCCACCCATTTTCTCCAAGATGACTCATATTGCCTTCTAGTAGATTTGCACTTATATTCCTCAAGGAAGTCTATGCTGGCTTTCAAAATCCCGAAACACTTTCTCACCGTTAGGGAGAGAAAATCATGAGCTGCAGGGTCCGGGTTTTCTGTAATAAAGCGCAGACAGTTGACTTCTGGACTCGCTGGGTCAGAACTGGATCTGGTAGCGGTACAAACTTCAGCTACAGTTCAAATGCCAGGGGGAACCACACGCTGTTCGGCCACTTGTGGGCCACTATTGCCTCTACCCCTTGAAGGATCTCAGTTTGTTGAGGACCCTCAACAGAAGGTTATGAGGAGGGAACAGATAAATCTTCGACCATCTGTTCCAGTCGAGGGACATTGCGTCCACTGCTTCCGCTAAGGGGTCCTCGTACGGGGCATGTACAGGGGCAAATTCTTGTTGTCTTTCGTCGCAAAGAGGTCTATCTGCAGTTCTGGGACTTGATTCAGAATGAAGGAGAATGATCCTGCGTCTAAGGACCATTCCGACTCTATCGGTGTGAACCTGGATAGAGCGTCCGCTGTCACATTGCGGACTCCTTGAAGGTGAACTGCCGACAGGTACCACTTCTTCTTTTCCGCCAATCGGAAGATGGCCAACATCGCCTGGTTGAGAGGTGGTGACCTAGATCCTTGTCGATTCAAGTATCTCACAACTACCTCGCTGTCCATCACCAACCTTATGTGGATCGAGTGACGCGGGGAGACTTTCTTTAAGGTAAGGAGCACTGCCCTAACTTCTAGAAAGTTTTATGTCAAAGGTCTTGAATAGCTTGGACCAAGTCCTCTGGACTTTTTTCCGATGAGAGTGACCTCCCCATCCCTCCTTCGAGGTGTCTGAGTGAATCGTCACCGACGGGGGAGGTGGCTGAAGAAGAACCGACTTCTTTAGATGTCTGGCTTGGGACCAAGGCCTGAGAAGAGTACTTAGCCGAAGCGGCTGGTCTTCCCAGATCTCTTCGCACGTTTGATGCATAACTTCTCCAAACTCCGATTGCATCCTTTAGCTGTGCTCTTAGCACTGGGTCTGTCACCGAAGCAAACTGGAGAGAGCGCAGTACCCTCTTCTGCTCGCGTCTTGATATCCTTTCGGAATCTAGAAGTCTCTTGACAGAACCCGCTATCTCCTTCCTTTTCTTCGCCAGGATGGAGAAACGGTGTGACAAAAGGTCCCAGTGGATTCCCAGCCACTGGAACTTTTGAGATGGAGAAAGTCGAGACTTTTTTCTGTAGATCTTGAAGCCTAGGTACTCTAGGAACTGGATCACTTGACTGGAAGCCTGCAAGCATTCTGTCTCGGATGCTGCCCACACCAACCAGTCGTCCAGGTAGGCTACTACCTGAATTCCCTTTAGGCGTAATTGTTTGAGAGCTACGCTCGCAAGCTTCGTAAAAATCCTTGGGGCTATGTTTAGCCCGAATGGCATGGCTCCGAAGGCGTATAGTCTTCGTTGTAGCCTGAACCCTAGGTAGGGGGATAGTCGATGGCTAATTGGAATGTGCCAGTAGGCGTCTGACAAGTCTATAGAGACGGAATATGCCCTCTTGGGCAGTAAAGTCCTTATGTGTTGCAGTGTTAGCATTTTGAATTTGCAATTCACTATGAACTTGTTGAGTGGCGACAAGTCCAGAATGACTCTGAGCTTTTCCAAGTCTTTCTTGGGAACACAAAACAGCCTCCCTTAGAAATTGATGGGCTTCGCCCTTCAGATCACCTTTTTTCTCCAACAGTTCTTGAACGTACTCCTCCATAACGGGGGTGGAGTGTTGGGAAAACCGAAGGCAGGGGGGTGGAGTGCTGTACTAGCTCCAGCCCAGTCCATTCTTGAGTAGGCTGTGGGCCCAGGGATCGAAGGTCCACCGATCCCGAAATTTCAGAAGTCTCCCTCCTACCGGTATCACCTCCTTGGACTGCCGTCCTGAGGTCTTGGCTTCCTGACCACGACCACCCTTGAATACCCTTCCCCTTGAGGGGCGTCTAGACGAGCCTCTGGCTGCTCCTCTAGGCTTTGCTCGAAAGGAAGTAGACTGCCCTTCGAACGCTGGGGTGAATGCCATGGACTGTGTCGACACGGCCTGGGGTACCCACTGAAAAGTGGTCGGGGTTTGTGCCACGATCTGGGGCACTGGGGGCAATGGCAATTGCAGTTGCTGTTGCTGTCTAACAGGCTTGGCTGGCCGAGACGGTAGCCTAGTCCTCATAGTCTTCCTCTTTGGTTGAGGACCCTCATCCGGGGAAGACTTTCTTTTGATAGTCAGGCCCCACTTCTGGAGAAGGTTTCTATTCTCCAAGGCGGCCTTATCAACAACTTCTTTGACCAAGTCGGTAGGGAAAAGGTCTTTTCCCCAAATGTTGGAGGAGATTAGTTTCCTTGGCTCGTGCCTCACCGTAGCCGAGGTGAACACGAACTCCCTATAAGCTCTCCTTGCCTTGACGAAGCCATAAAGGTCCTTCGTCACTGTGGCCAGATGAGTCTTGGCCACCACCATGAACATTTCATGGACCTTGGGGTCACTTGCCATCGTCTCGAGAGTAGTCTGAAGAGACATTGAGGCAGCCAGTCTTTCTTTTGTCTCGAACTCTCTTCGCAAAAGAAAGTCAGACAGCTTAGGGAGGTCCTCGCCGAACTGACGTCCGGCAATATCAGCCTCCAACTTTCCAACTGAGAACGTAAGATGGACATCCTTCCAGTCTTTGTGGTCCATAGGCAGGGCCAGGGACAAGGGTTTACACTCCTCTAGGGAGGGGCAAGGCTTGCCGGCCTCGACTGCTTTTATTACAGCCGCAAACCCTTTCTGTAAAAAGGGGAAGGCTCTAGTAGGCGAGGACACAAAGGAAGGGAGCTTCCTGTTCAATGCGGCTACCTTTGAGTTAGAGAAGCCCCTCTCTTTCATCGAGGATGAAAGTAGAGCTTGAGCCTTAGCATGGTCCATCACTATGACCTCCTTCGGCTCTGTCTCCTCCTTTGAAGCTGGTTCCTTCCTCAGCCGGACATAACATTCCGGATATGATGCCTTGCTGGGCCAGAATTCCACATCCTCCAGGGGAACTGAGCCCAGCTTATCCGAGATGACGATCTTTCCAGTCGTCATCGGCATGTGCTCAACATACCTCCATGGGTTAGCATCTGAGCACAAGGGAAGGTCTTTCACATTGAGCTTTTTCTGGGGCCCATGTGATTCTGCAAGGTACTGCATTCGCAGTTCCATTGCAGCCGCCTTCTCCTGATTCTCCTTCTGCATTTGTTGGATCATTCCAACAATAGAAGAGAGGGCCTGTCCTAGCTCTACTGGGAGACCGGCCGATGTTGAGGGAATAGGCTCCGGAATCTGAACCGGAGTAGCCGACACCTCGTCGACCTCTACCTCTACAACGTCTGGGGCTTGAACTTCATCCTGGACTTCTGCCAGGAGGTCTTCCTCCAGACACTCGTCCACATCAGACATCCTGTCATCTAACTGGATGTCTTGCAAGGCGACCGCGACTTCACCATCCACCTGGATCTGAACTTAGGGGAGCTCCTCTTGAGGCTGGGGAATCACTGCATCAGCTGATGCCCTAGGGAAAAGATACGCCCTCATCTTCTCACGTGGAAGATAAGGGCCAGAAGTGTTCTTTTGGAAGCCCCTTACCCAGGTACGAAGCTTCTTCCTAGCTATATCCCTTGATTCCGCCGTCCTAGGGGAATCAAAGGCCTCAGTAATCAGGTTAGTGCACACAGTACATACCTGAGGGTTCCAATACCGGAGATCATCCTTGGAGACAGCGCTTGCTGCGTGTCTCCTACAAAACTCATGTCCGCAGAGGTTCTTGCTGCGGACGTTGCAGAAAGCACTTCCGCACTTCGGAGGGTCCTTCTGTAAAGAGAAGAAATTTCCATGAGTATCAAGTGAACTATGTATCACTGGATATGCATAGTATAGCATAACAATTCAGAAAGGAAAGACACACACTTGTGTTTCCCTCACAACCCATTGTTGCAGCCTTCCAGATGATAAAATCAGATGGTTAATCTCTTCTAGAGTAACCAATGCAAAGTTTCCAGAGGAAACAGGTGGAGCTCACACCTAAGCAATGATTTTAAAATCCTGGATAATAGACAGGAAAGAACTCACTTTCCTATCTGGAGGGCAACAGCAAAGGACTGTGCAGGAAAACACAAAAGTGTTAGAACACACAGTGCTGTACCAAAACCCATACTATAGTTTTCCTCTTACTGTATATGTTATACTGAAGAATACTAGTACAGTATAGGAGGATACGTGCCGGGGGCACACACCATAATTAGCTTTAAAGTATACTCCTTAACAGCTATAAGGCGGCAGAACTCTGGTTCAAATGCATGTGCCGGTCGGCAGCAATTGCCGGCCGGCAACAGCCAATGTCGGCCAGCAATGGCTGCCGGCCGGCAACTACACAAGGTAGAACCCAGCTGCTGGCCACACTCTTGGTGACCGGCAGACAAGGGCTGACATTAGCCGGCCGGCAAAGGTACAGGACCGATGCCAGCCAGCAGCAAAAGAACCAGAGGACTACACCTGCTGTATCCGACCCGGCTGCCGGCCTCATAGGCCGGCAGCCGGGTCGGATACAGCACTAGAAGAAAAATAGGATGGATGCCAGGATAAGAGTGTACACTACCGCCAAGCCCGGCAATCCGAAACAGTGCGTATAAGGAAGGGGAGAAACTAATTCAGGCTTCCTGGCCAATGCCGTCTGGCTCTACAGGCAGGCATGGATGAGGGACCAAGGGAGGTCCGGGCAGCACTCAAAATAAGACCCTTGCCGGCCGGCAGGGGGCTGAGTCAATTCCACATCCTAACCTATACTAGGTCCAGATGTAGAACGACGTACAGTACTGTAATGGCTAGGCCATTATGGAGATAGAGGGGGAAGGGACAAGAGGGTCCTACCAACCTTGCTTTAGTGACGGATCACCCGCAGCCAAGAAACTTATCTTAGCCTAAGGGAGATCTAAGGGGGAAGGCCAGCAATACTTGCCAGCTCCCAGAGCACCAAAGCAAAGAAGGTGTTGCTACTCCCAGGGAAAGAAACTTATCCTCCCCCGAGAACAGCAACAAGGACTAGTCTAGTAGATCACAAAAGAAGGAATCATATCCACAGAAACCTTCAGTAGTGACCTAAGGAGGCTAAGCCCCTTTTGTCTGTGTCAGGGCAGCGAGGTAGACTCTACCCCAAGCCAGACAAACACAGACTCAGACTAAAAAACTCTGTTGTTCTGTCCCTCTTTGAACCATACTACTGGAACAGGAAGGTACAGTAACACCCCAGTATAGTTTTATCGAAAATAAATTCGGAAAAAACCACTTAGGGATAAGCCCAAGGCTTAAACAGAGGGAAAGGGGTTGCATACCTTCTCCGAAGAAAAGAAAGCAACCGGGGAGTATGATAAAGTATACTAAGGCTCCATAAGCAACTTAGCCTAGGCACCAAGAGAATCGATTACCTAAATCACCGAAACTCACTCGTATACTATCTTTGAAATATTCCACACAGTCTTAAATGTATAAAACATAGCCTAAAGCTTCAATAAAATTTTTATTACACTCGGAAAAACCAAATTCATGCATGAAGTACTAGGACCAAACGACTAGGCTACATGGCCTAGCGTAGGCCAGAATGGCGAATACTATGCCAAAATAATACTAAGCACGAAGGAAATCCTATGTAATGCTAAATAGCTAAAATTTATTAAAGCAAAACAACCGGGAATGTCGCTCTGACTAACTAAACTTATACCTAGCGAGCGACAGCGTCCAGGACGCCTCCGGTAGGCTACGGCTCTTGTAACAAAGATTAATCCTATTAATCACTCAAAAATTTACCAAGAGCCTACATTTATACATAAAAGACATTATACTCAACTTATCAGAGGCCGACGAAGACGGAGAAGCCATGAAAAGTAGAATAAATCCAAGATTTGCGAGAAACACAGGAAAAAACACCGAGTTGTTAAGCTACGCAAAAAGGAATACAGATGGCGCCAGGATTGGCGCCAGGCACGCATACGAATCGGAAGATAGGGAGCCTTGGGAGCGGCTCCCCCTTTTTCTTTTCCGAATTCGTTTCTTGCCAATCGCCCCTTGCGAGATGAAATCTCTGTTCGGGGTGCAGATTGCCATGTGGCGTGTCAAGAATACGTCCTCTGATATGTCGCGATATCCCTTTCAGGAGGGATACTCGCTCCAGGAGTTAGAATTCTGGTACCTTAAGGTAAATTCTCTGGGAATATCGCCGTAGTTGTAATATACCCTAGGAAGCTACCCTATAGGAACTTCCATCAGGACGACATGGCTTGAGCCCAAAAATAATAATAATAATAATAATAATAATAATAATAATAATAATAATAATAGTAGTAGTAATTGTGGATCATGGGAGGAAATAAAAAATAAAGTTTAATGAAAATTAAAAAAGAACAACAAATAAGAGTTATTGACAAGCCTCTGGAGAATGTTAATGAATACCCGTACTTAGGGCAGACAGTAAGTGTTTTTTCAGGACACGAGAACGAAATTAAAAGAGGGATAAACATGGGATGTTGAATATTTGGTAAACAAAATGGGATTATAGAAAGTAAAATTCCGATTTCTCTAGAAAGGAAAGGTATTTAATAAAATGGTCATACCAGTATTAACTTCTTCATCAGAATCTTGGAACCTTAGAAAAGCCTTATAACATATGCTGTTACAACTGAAAAAGCTGTGGAGAGACTAGTATTGCAAATAACATTAAGAGAGAGAAAAAGGGGAAAATGGATACGAAAAATAATATAGCAGAGGCTATTCCAACATGTAAAAAAAAGAATTTTACATGGGAAGGACATACAATGAGAAGGACAGAGGACGATGGATCGACAAACTAAGGATGTTTGCAGGCATGGACTAGAAGAGAAAGACTATAAATAGACTCAAGTAGAACGATAGATCTGAGACCTTTGTTTTGCAGTGGTTTAGTTTTTGCTGCTGCTGCTGATGATGATGATGATATTTATGTATATATATATATATATATATATGTATATATATATATATATATATATAAATATATATATATATATATATATACATATATATATATATATATATATACATGAATATATATAAATATATATATATATATATATATATATGTATTATATATATATATATATATCTAATATATATATATATATATATATAATCTAATATATATATATATATATATATGTATATATATCATCAGCAGCAGCGGCAAAAACTAAACCACTGCAAAACAAAGGTCTCAGACCTATCGTTCTACTTGAGTCTATTTATAGCCTTTCTCTTCTAGTCCATGCCTGCAAACATCCTTAGTGATCAGTGGAGAGACTAAGGCTAGTGCCTTAGACAATCTACTACCTACGTTTGTTGTCAAGGATGTTGATATTATTTATGGAACTTTTTGCAGCTAACATCATTTATAAGCATCGAAGGAAACACTTTCCTGCAAAATATCACTCAATAAAATTTTCTGAAGACACTTATTTTTCTCTATATCGTCTAAAAGCTCTTTGGTGATATTCTATCCTGCAATGTTTGGATGAAAAACATTGATTCTGTATGAAGCTGTTATTGGACAATTAGCACCTTTTATCGTCGTAGCTTTGATTATTACTAACGATTCTAGTATTGTTGAATTCATTATACACTTTTGCCCAAACCGATTATTAAAACACATACCTTGCTGCTTAGGTTTAAACTGCGAAACATGAAAACTTTCTGATTCAAAATAGTCCCTTAATTACCACGCCAACCATAGTTTAATAGTATTAATTTAGATCGTTAAAATCATAACAAAGAAATCAGTTTCACACTATGAATATATAGTAACTACCCCCCCCCCTCCCCCCCTCCCCCCCCCAAAAAAAAAGTCGAATATATGATAGAAAATGCAAATAAATGTTTTCCCTTTTCCCATCTTTGTGGAAACTCAGCGGGAGATATAAAGTATTGATCGAGAGGCATTGGTAATTTTCTAAGGTTCCGGGGAGGCATCAGTTCTTTTAATCATGTCTACTGATTCAGATGCAAACTGATTATCGACGGTGATTAATTTTACAAAGTAGACTTGCATTCTGAATAGGCTAGCTGGATAGAAATATTGGTAGAATTCAATCCAGTAAGTTATTCTGACCATATTGAAGGTAAACCTAACAAAGTAGCAGATGGCCTCTCCATAGGCACAGTAATATGAGTAACTACTCGGTCACAGAAGAGGAAGGAAAAACAAGCTCAAAAAGTTGAATTAGTTACTCAAAAAACAGTTGCAGATAGAAAAAAAGGAAAGCACTCGCAACAAACAATAAAAAATAGGAAAGGTGAAAGAATTAGCGAGGCGATGAGAGAGAGAGAGAGAGAGAGAGAGAGAGATGCAAATTTATGTGGGTGGAAGAGGTCACGTTCAGGGGTGCCCAAAATGAATGCGGTGATGTTGCAGGTGTGATTGATTTGGAAAGTTGAGACATAAAACAAGTTGAGAGGGTCACATAAAGAAGAGGAATGGATGAAAAGAGTGTGAGCAGGCATTAGAAGATGATCAGATAGTTACCCATCCTATCTGAATATATAGCGAGATATATATATATATATATATATATATATATATATATATAGAGAGAATTATATCTTATACTGTGCGTATGAGAGGAGAGAAGGTAAATTTTGTGCATGGATGGTTCTTCCCCCTTCTTTAATTGATCGAGCAATCCAAAGCTTACATGGATGTCCTTATGCAGACCATTTGGGAATTGATAGAGCAATAAGGAAGGAAGGTTAATCCTTTTCTTGAATGGAAATAAAAAAAATAATATAGATAAATATTTTACAAGAGCCATAAAACAACCTGTGGTTCCTGTTAAGTTTCATGCGGCAACCGTATATGTGGACCTTTTCATATGATGATGATTATTATTATTATTATTATTATTATTATTATTATTATTATTATTATTATTATTATTATTATTATTATTATTATTATCTAAGCTACAACCATAGTCAGGAAAGCAGGATGGTATAAGGCAAAGTGCTCTAATAGAGAAAAAAATACGCCAGTGAGGAAACAACGTAAGGAAATGAATAAACTACAAGAGAAGTAATGGACAATTAAAATGAAATATTTCAAGACCCGTAACAACATTAAAACAGATGTATGATATAAAATAACACTTAAAATTTGCTGCAAATTCAAACATACACACATATGCTATGTGTATTTACGGAGGGTTCTACTCGGTGCAGTTACACTTGTGCTAACGAAGATAAAATGCCAAATTCTTTAGCCTAGACACTGCTTTTTTATTAATAGAATTAGTTCTCTGAACATATTTCTTAGTCATAACTGTCTAGAATTCATAAATAAGGTTATGAAATCAGTCAAAGATATGATAGAAATAGAAAATTGATCTGTGACTGGGTAAAGGCCTTCAGCTAATGGTTTAGTAGAATTCCATAATAGTAGCAAATGATCATGTCATTGTTACGAAATGATTCACACAGCTGAGCTAGCATTGAACTTTGCATATAATTCATCGCTAAGAGACACCTTTCTTTTTATCGGAAGGGCAGGATTCTGCATTATCATATACTGTCGTGATGAGTTTGCAAAAAAAAAAAAAAAGAAAAAAAAAATTACCGTGGATATTTGTTACAGTGAGTAATGAGTACAATTGAAAAGTTTTGAAAACAGGACGGTGCATGGTTGAGAACTACACCAGTCAAGGTATTTGTAAGCGATCATGTGTATTTGAAATGATTGTAGCTTAGGGAGCACAAACTAAAGCCAGTGTACGTCGGTTCGACCTGACTTTAGTTGTGATAATAAGTATTGTTAGTGGTGTAGTGTCAGCCACACATGCACGCACTTTAATCAAGTTGTGCCCCATTATTTCTGTAAGTGCGAATTAGTAGGAAATTCTCTCTAGAACTGATCTTTTTTTTATTTTTTTTTTTATTTACAGTTTTTACAGACAACCTTAATGATAAAGAATGTATTATGTGTATACTTAATTTAGTGAGGCAATTTCTGTGACTGTATTGCTACAGTGTCTAGAAATATGTATGATATGGTACATGAGAGAGCCTGATACATAGCCAAAAAAGAGGTCAGGTATGTTTCGTCAGGCAGATGTCATTTTAAGGAGGCATTCATGTGGTTTCTGGTTGCGGTGACTAGGGCGGTTTCCAAAGGGTAAGTGGCTATGGATTTGGAATTCAGCTTCAGCCACTGCAAGAGGCCTTTGTCACACAATGGACTAAGTATGGCTAATGATGATAATGCTCACGGGCATATATATATATATATATACATATATATATATATATATATATATACATATATATATATATATATATATATGTATATATATATATATATATATATGTATATATATATATATATATGTGTGTGTGTGTGTGTGTTAATCTAAATGAACTTTTTCCATATGAATAAATTCTTTTTTTGCTTTTCGTTACTTTATTTGGGTTTCTTCATGTACATTTTCAATTTTATCTTTAATGAAATAAAGTCGTCATGTTTTTTATTTTTTTTTTTTTTTCAGAAAATTCTACAAGCATGTCTACTCTGTCATCCTCTGTGTCTACTCCAAATGAACACACTGCTGATGACTTTGCTCTCTTCTTTTTCTTTCAGCAAAGTCTACAAGCATATCTACTTTGTCATCCCCTTTGTCTAATCCAAATGAACGCACTGCTGATTTTGCTCTCTTCTTTTGACTTACTTAAGCAATGAAATCGCTTAAAGAAAGCATCAAATTGATGAACAGAAGACTTCATTAAAGGATGAAAATGGAAATATTTCTAACAAAATAGATGGAGTATTAAAATTTGCTGAGGATTTATGTGTAATCCTATACAATAGTGATATAAGAAATAAGCTTTTCAATGAAAATGGTGAAATACTTAAGCTGTTGCTAAACGTAACAATAGGAGAAGTAAAGAAACCATTTAAAGGCAAGAAAAGAGGCAACACAGCAAGAGAAGATGATATACGATAGATGAAGTAGATTTTATCGTAGTAAAATTTGCTGAGCTTTACACAATATATCTGCAAGAAAGCATGAAGGCTTTAGAAGCGGGTATTCACCAACTGACCATACTAATGTAATTAACCACCTAATGGAAAAATAAAAAGAGTATGATAAACGAATATGTATGGCATTTATACATTCTCAGAAAGCTTTTGAATCGTTCAAAATTTCAGTGGTAATGAAGTCTCTTCAAAGGTAAGGAGCAGATGAATTTTATGTGGAAACATTTAAAGATATCGATACAGTAATCTAAAACTACATATATATACATATATATAAATATATATATATATATATATATATATATATACACACGTACATACACACACACGCACACACACACATATATATATATGTATATATATATATATATGTGTGTGTGTGTATATATATATATATTTATATATATATATATATATATAGAGAGAGAGAGAGAGAGAGAGAGAGAGAGAGAGAGAGAGAGAGAACATTTCCATTGAGAAAGGAGCTATGCAGGGACACCTCATCTCTCCTAGATTATTTACAACGTCTAGAAGAAGTTTTAAAAAATTTGGATGGGTAAAATGTAGGAACAAAACATTCATGAGGTTTATTTTGACAAATTATGATATATATATATATATATATATATATGACATAGTTTTGTTTAGTTAATCAGGAGAGGAATTGCAAAAGATGGTAGAAGATTTGAATATAGAAAACCGAAATTTAGGACTGAAAATGAATATGAGTAAAACTAAAATAATTTTCTATAAAAATGCAGACACAACAAACGGATTTTGGACACATCTCAAGATATTATTAATGGATATACAGTATATATTTCCTGGGGAAAAGAGACTGACATTAAAAGAAGGATGTGCATAAAATAGAGAACTTTTGGTAAACCAAATCATATTATGAAAAATAAATTTACGCATTCTTCAAGGAGAAAAATATTCAACGACATGCTTCTAAAAGTATTATCTTATGCATCAGAAACTTGGACACTTAGTAAAGGCTCAGAGCATAGGCTATTTACATCTCAAACAGTAATTGAAAGACTAATGATGAGAATAACATTAAAAGACCGAAAAAATAGCATCATTGATACAAGAAAAAACTAAATTAGGGACATTCCAACATGTAAGTAAAATATGTACATGGGCAGGACATATAATGAGAATGACAGCTATTTGATGGACATAAAAAGACCATAACAAACAAGTAGACACTTCGAGGCGTTTGTCCTTCACTGGAATGATTATGGCTGGTGATAATAGTGATGATGATGATGGTGATGATTATATATATATATATATATATATACATATATATATAGATGTATGTATGTATATATATATATATATATATGTATATATATATATATATATATGGATGTATATATATATATATATATATACTGTGTGTATGTATATGTATATGTATATATATACCTATATATATATATATATATATGTATATATATTTATGTATATATATATATATATATATGTGTGTGTGTGTTTATGTATATATACATATATAGATATATATATATATATATATATACATATATATTTATATATATATATATATATATAAATATATATATATATATATATATGTGTGTGTGTTTATGTATATATATATATATATATATGTGTGTTTATGTATATATATATATATATATATACATACATGTGATTGTGTCTTTGCATGCATTAGTGAGTATATTCCAGTTATTCTAAGATTTAGGTGTTAGCCTATCAAGAAATTAAGAATAAGTAAGTAATATGCATTATGTAATAAGTGACACATCTTTCACCTATATTTGTGATTATTTAAAAAAATGTTTCTAATAATTCCGATGCTACTTTTCTGTAATTCAATACCCTTTTATTATGTATAAAATATGCTGTATTCTATGCATCGTTATGAATAGAAAGAATATGTTTAAATGATAAAACATACATTTCTTGGACTATTGACTATTTTCACAAATGCTTGCAAACGTTGAAATTTTTAACATTTTCAAAACAGGATAAATCCATAGTCACCCTCAAATACTAGAATACATAGATGCATCCAATAGATAATTGAAAACTTATATGCATTCAAGCCTGAAACACATTTTATGAGAGAGAGAGAGAGAGAGAGAGAGAGAGAGAGAGAGAGAGAGAGAAATATGATGTTTGGGGCTTGAATGTAATCATGCAAGGCAAATTTTGTCTTTTCTTTATATTCCATTTTTCATATATTTGGAAAATGAGTATTTTATTGAAATTGAGAATACTTATCCTTGAAGCCTACTGTACATTTGGAACATAAAACTGTTTGACTGAATTTCCAGACGAGGAAGTAACATATTATTAGCGTTGTGAAGGCTGATAAGCATTAGGACAGAAGATGGACGATGCTCTATCATTTTACGTAGTAAGTCGGCTGTTATTGGACGCAGTGCGGATAAGAGCTGTGCGATGCTGTCACGTATTGAGAATGATGATGAAAAATGTGCATTGTCTCCCGGGAGATGCTTTGTGCATGCATAACAGAAGGGATCATAACTTTAAACAGCAGGAGTATGTAAAGTCTATAGACACATTATACTGTTGTAGTCTGATTTTTTTTATATAACATTTTCATTGTGTACACAATTAGGAGCTAGTGTTAATTAATAGAATAATACTAGTGACCCTAATAAAAAGTAAAAGACTATGACTTAGAATCCAGATCTATAGAAATATCTCATTTTGCTTTTCACCTTTCTATAAAAAAAGAAAATAATACATTCTCTGTGAATAAACTTTTCCATTATTATTATTAGAAGTAAAAACGCAAATGATTGTTTTGTACTTGGCCCTCTGTCTTATATTGTAGCTATAATTCTTAAAGTCCTTTAGGATATGACTTTTAATATTTCACAGATGATATAAAATTATATAAGTATTATACCTTCGGAAAAGGCGTCTCCGGAAATGCGAGCACCAAAATTTCAAACGACAGTTTCAAAGACACTAGAAGAATATTAAAAGAAGAAAGAAAAATTCCAGTACCTTAGATATTAACACCTCTTCCATTTCCTTTACTGTTCAAGAAACTCGTTTGTCTTGGGGGCTTTAATTAAGCTGCTCATTTTATGTGAAGCTTGGTGCAACGTGCTGTAATTTTGAAATACTACTTATACCTGACGACGTAAGTAGAAAATCTAGTGCTGAATTAAGTGACATCTTTTCTTCATGACTTTTCGCATGTATGATATGATACAGAAAAAATCTTTCTCCAGTTACTTTATTATGAGCTTTGCAGCAGGAGTGTCTGACTTCTGAAAAAAAACTCAATATATAGTCTTAAAAATATATATCTTTAAATTGAGAATTGGCGAATATTTTTCGCCAAAAAAAAATGCTTAGAAACTGAATTATGTAAAAAATTTCATATCATTATATCTTCTATCGTGTTGAAAACATTACACGAATTAATATTCAAAAGTTAGAACTAGAATAAAACAAAATATTACAATCTTCTTGGTTACTATTTCATATAGAGTAAATGACCCGATAATAGTAACGGCTATATAATTATATAGCCGTTACTATTAACGGGTCATTTACTCTAATCATAATTAGAGTTAGATGCACGCATACACCCAGATCCAATCATTCCCACCTTTTCCTGACTACAACACAGCAGTTTTGGCAATATGTGGGAAATTGTGATAGGATATATATATATATATATATATATATATATGCCAAAGTTAGATGCAATGTTATTGAAAGAATATATCATTAAAATAAACAATCGTACTTATTCCCAAAGTGTGAGCAGCGAGAAGAATTTCGATTACCAGCATTTTGTAAACATACTAATCCTCGATGAAGAGTGCCTACAGCGATAAAGTGATGGTCTTATTTGAACCAAGATGTCATCGCTTTAATGAGTAGAGTCAGTATTTTTTAAGAATCCGAGCCTCGAGGGATATCCTTGTGTATGAATAATGACATCACTGGTAGAGGCGTACCATGCCTTTATTATGGCGTAACACGAGGTCCATATTACATTAGAAATTTGTTCAAGAAGTTTCATAGGCGTATTAGAAGTGGGGGTTTTTGAGGAAACCTACCCGGCCGCAGAAATGTCAAAAAACTCCATAAATGGAAATGACAACTGTCCATCGTAATTAGTTCCGCTCATACATATGTCAATAAACTTCAAAAAGAGACTGTTCGGAGCGGATAAGACAAGAGAGGAACTATGTCCAAATCGGATAGGAACCACGTCCTGACGAGATAAGGACAAGAAAAGACCATAGGTCAGACAGAGTCAGTTTCCGACCTTCCCTTCAGACGACAAATGCCTATCTCTAAAATAAAAGAAGCCAGTCCTCCCTGCTTGTGATGAGAAGTAGCATACACTGCCTGCAGCTTGGCCTTGATTCTACTGTAGACTATCATCAAATTCTTGAAGAAGACTTTGGATGTCCCATATTGATGCCATTCCTTCTCTGATGTATTCCCTTCTGTGACGTTCAGAAGTCTTAAGCCTCAGTACCAGTACTATTCAACGTTCCATATAAGTATTACACTTACTGACTGTTCCCCTTTTCTATTAATGTTTTGGTGTATTTGATTTGTTATTTAAAGTAACCGAGGAAGTAACCTTGATTCTCATTTGCTAAATTTGAGAATAACGTTTTTTTTTTTTTTTTTTTTTTTGGTGAGTTTCTTTTTATATCCATTACTCAGAATTCATGAGTTATTGTTGGAATATCCTTGTTTAGATATTGAAAGAACCTATAATGATTTTTAAGACGTAACTATATATATATATATATATATATATATGTATATATATATATATATATATATATATATATATATATATATATATATATATATACATATATATATATATATATATACATGCTTCTTGATATATAAAGTAGAATAGAATTTTTACACATATTAGGGCTTTTATAAATTTTCTTCCGTTAGCAGTATTTCTTTGCATCATCCTAAAGCATTTATTTTCATCAATTGACCATCAAATATTACACTTTCGTATTGTTTGATAGATATTTTCATATAATAATAATAATAATAATAATAATAATAATAATAATAATAATAATAATAATAATAATAATGATAATAATAATAGTAATAATAATAATAATAATAATAATAATAATATTGATAATAATAATAATAATAATAATACCATGAAAGAGATACTTCAAATTTATTCTCACTATCTATTCTTGAAAAGCAGAAGGCGAACAGCATAATGTGAACATCGTTACTAGTAATATATAGAGATATGATATTCTGAAATTATTTATTTTTCTATCTATTTTTTACGAAATCGTTATCTTTAAAACTTCTTTTTGGTATGGCTTTTATTTTAAATTTGTCCAAGATGGGAGATTAATCTTCGTGCATCCTTACCTAACAAATCGATTTATTTCAGGGAGAGCCTTAGTAAGAGAAATAATATAGTTTTGGGGAAAACGTTTAATCCTATTATTACACGTGATATATATATATATATATATATATATATATATATAACTCTTGTTTCATTATGATAAAGATCATTCTGTATATATATGTATGTGTATATAAATTTTTGGAGCTCCGCAAATGACTTTCTTTGATTAGCGGATTTTTTCACGTTCAGGTAGATATACCATTTTCAAGCAGTGAATAGAGACCCACTGGGTACTGGCCCCCATTCTAAGTATGGGGTCTTTCACCCCTCTTTCTAATACCCTGTATGAGCCCTCATAGGGGCTAAAAAGACTAGGGTGGTGATAACCAAGTTGAAGGAGCACATGAGGGATATGGAATGAATTCAGCAGCATTTATCTTTTCGTGACGTAGGAATAGGACTGCTTCTCTGACATGATTTTTCTACTTCCGCTAATACATACAGCTCATTGCTGGTTTGGAGGAAATCCCCTAGTATACGTAATACTTAACCGTACCATGCTTCAGCAAGCGACATATCAACTGGTGTACAAGGTGTTGCTCAGAGACCTAGCAATACTCAGGGTAGGTTGAGGTGCCACTACTATCCTTGACACCTAGCCATAACAGATGCCTTTAGTGTCCGTTGGAAAGTTTCCCCCATGCCATTCACCTTTGGGTTATATGCTGTAGTATGATTTAATAGTGAATGGTTATCGCCTCCTAGAGGCAAGGCAGGAAACTGTTGGCCTTATTACTCGCAGTGCATTCTGGGAAGCTGTGTTGTACCACCCACTGAACAAGATAATTTGCTCAACTCCCTGCCGTCACCTGATGGAGAGGGACTGCCTTTGTCAACCTTATATTTCTATTGACTGTTGTAATTGAATACCGATATCTCTCTAAAACTTGTAGAAGACTCAATATATCCACTTGAATGTGAGCCAGGCATCCAGTGGAGGCCTTAAATTTTCCAACACCAGTTTCTATATACATACTGACTTTTATTTTTTGACAAGAAACAAAGTCTTTGCGCCAAAACTTTATGTCACTTTTTATATTTCTCCCTTATTATCGGTATGTTATTCTTTTCAATGTAGCATGGCCTGACAGATGAGAGAGTATGTGCACATTTACAAAAGCAATCTTTATGAAAAGCAATGGCAGGCAAGGGAGAATCCTTCCTGTACTAGTTTCACGTGCCAGGGAATAGCCACTACTCTATAAGGAACCAACTTGAAAATTTTATCCTCCTGAAGATGGCACTCTAACTCTGTGTCATTCACTTTACCTTTTTTTTCAAAATATCATTGGAATGTATTCATAATTGCCCTGCTTTTATGGCATTCCGTGAAAGGGCATCTGTCACTTTATTGGAGTTTTCCTTGTTGCATCTGATCTGGTAGGAGAATTCCATCATGTCTTGGAGCTGGTGCTGCTGCCAAAGAAACCATGTTTCTGCGGCTTTAGTAAATGAATGGACGAGGGGCAGATGATCTTTATGGATGGTGAAGGGCTTTCTCTCAAAAAGATGGTGAAATTAACGTACACCCTTGTTCACTGTCGGGATCTCTCTGTCGAAGGAATACATCTTCAAACTGGTTAATTTCTTGCGGTAGAAGTCAGGTGGATGCCTTTCATTCAATGTCCATTTCTTGCGGTAGAAGTCAGGTGGATGCCTTTCATTCAATGTCCATTGCTCTAACATGCCTCCAATGGCAACATTACTGGCATCATTTTAAAGGATTAGATCTCCATCAGAAGAGGAATATACCAGCCTTGTAGCTGGTGCCAGGGCTCTCTTGGTTTCACTAAATGGCTTCCAGTTATTTTTTTTTTCAGTTTACCTTGAAGGGAACCATGTAGAGTTGTCATGATTACTGAAATATGCAGGAAGAAATGGAGATAATATTTTACCATTCGGCCAAATTTATGAAGCCTAATGACGTCCTCAGGACAGAAAACCTCTTGATGTTTGTGACCTACTATGGGAGTGGCTAAATTTCTTCTGCATCAACTCTATGGCCCAGGAGCTCCACTAAAAACCTTACCCACCCACAATTATGTAGTCTGACAATTGTAGTATTCTATGGATGTCCTGAATATGCGGCCTAAAGGAATGGCTGAAAATGAGTAATATAATCAACGTACACCATGCCAAAAGGTATGTCTCCCATGATAGAATCCATTAGGCACTGAACAGGGCACCTGCTCTCCTGAGGCCAAACCAATGGTAAATGTAGTTGTAAGTAATGAACGGGGTAATTATGTTTGTCATAGGGATGTCTTATGTGGCAATGGGAATGCAAAAATAACCCTTAAAAATATCTAATTTTGAGAGATATTTTGACCCTGTGAGATTATTTGTGATATCACCAATGTTCCGGAGTTGGTAGCAATCTGGTACTAAAGAATTGTTAAGCAATGATAATTCACACAGGTCCTCCATGTATCATTGTCCTTGAGTAACAAGTGTAGGGTGGAGACCTAAGCAGAGGAGCCCTTTTGGTGATTCTGAAAACTCTACTTTTGGTGATTCTGAATTTCTCCAGTACAATATTCTGCAGCGAGAGTAGGCTTGAGCCCTTTCTGTAGTAATATGCTGCTTAAACCCGTTCTGGGGACTCTCTTAGGGGTGGAAAGCTAGGGACTTTCCTGAATATATCCTCAAATTCCTCCATAGGTGCCTTGAACTCATGCCGTGTGTCAAAACTTGTATTCGCGGCCATCCTTAGCTCCTATGGCTGCAGAGAGCCCTGGGAGGCAACATCCCCTGCAAGATTGAAAGCCTGCTGGATGCTACCTGTCACAGACGTCCAAGGGTATTCTTACTCAACTAAAATTTAGTTTTTTCCCATAAGATTATAGGACTGTTGCATATCAAGCAGGAGGCATCACCTGATGAATTAGGGATGGTTGGTCTGTAGACATCGTTGTCTACTAGGAAATTCTATCCTGACTTGTCATCACTTATGTAGAAGGACACGGGCTGGTTAATACTGCTAATTGAACCATGTACAATAGATACTAATATGGTGCAACACTGCTCAGGTGTAATATACTTAGACTGTCAAATGCATAATGATTGTGAGGGGCTGTGGCAGGCTGCTATAACCCTGTATTTTGTTTTTTGTCTTCCAAGAGCAGAACTTTTCAATATATTTGGCTTTAACCCCAAATTTATTATGGTAGTAACATAAAATAAAGGCCTGAGAGGAAACTCCTCTCTCCTCATTGTCTCCATTGAATGGCTGTGCTCCTTTCATGGTGAAAATAATGGAAGGCGGTGGGTATGGAGCTGAATCATCTACTCTTCATCACTGCTGCTGTTACAGTCTTCATCTCTTCATTTCCGACCTTTTTCCTTTATTTGCAAGGCCTCTTAAAGAAAAATGCTTTAGCATAGGTATGTGCTTCATATGCTGCAGCCTTACTATTTCTGGCAGTAATGAGATGGTTTGTTCATGTAAGATAAACAAATAACTTGTTTCTCTAGTGGCTATACAGTAGATTGAAGAGTGTGCAAAACTTTGGAACTCATAATAGGCGTGGTTCACCTTAGTGTCCCCGAACTCTGCGTATAATAGTCTGAAGAATTCCTTAACCCGTAAGTTTTGAGTTGGCCAAGGAATGAAAGAGGAGATATGCTTGTAGAATTTGCTGAAAGATATAATCCAAAAATCATGAACACCTTATTTTGTAAGAGGAACATAGAGAATGGGCATGTAGAAGCCCAAATGGAGAAACGGTAAGAAAAAAAAAAAAAAAAATGAGTCTGTGAAAAAGTCAGTTTGGTTAAAGATGTAACATTGTTAAACAAATTAATGTGAAGCGATCTTAGAATGAGGAGAAGCAAGCTTTATATACAGTAGATCTAATTTTAAGAAGAAAATTAAACACTCCTGTAATAAGAGAAAAATCTGATCAGCTTAGTTTAGCAGTAGAAAATAGTTACTCCCAGGTACATGATGAAATGGACGTAGGTAAAAAAGAAATGAACAGTAATTCTACAAAATCGGTATTGGAATCAGTAGAGGAAATAGGTGGAGAAGTCCCCAAACAAGATCAAGGAAAACTATCGGAAAAAACAAAAAACTAATAAAGAAAAGATTAAATAAAATCAGAGAGAGATGAAATAGAATTAGCAGAACTGAAGCAATACACCAAATAAAAGCTCAAGATATTCGTAAACACAATTAAACCAAAATTGAGTGAACACTAAATAAAGGAAGAAGCATCAAATTTATGGAAAGAAGACTTAGAACAGGACACCTACAGATGTTTGCTTCAAAGGATGAAAAAGGAATTATTATCCACAATAGAGATGTGGAGATAAAAGTTTTTAGATGATTTCTATACAATTCTATACAATAGTGATATAAGGAATAACTTCACCAATTTAAATAATGAAATTTCTGAGCCGGTACCAAACGTAATAGTAGGGGGAGGTAAAGAAAGTATTAAAACATATGAAAAGAGGCGAAGCAGCAGGTGAAGATGGCCTAACAATTGCTTTAATGATAGCTGGTGTAGATTTCATAGTAGTAAAACTGGTTGAACTTTACATAAAATCTCTGCATGAATGTTCTATACCTACAGCTTGGATAAACTTTATAATTACACTAATTCCCAAAAGACGCGAAAGACCCAGAAAATTACCGCCCACTAACTTTACTCTCAGTTATATATAAAATATTTACAAAGATCATATTAGGCCGAATAGAAAAACAGTAGACTTCAATTAACCAGGCTTAGAAGTGGGTACTCAACAAGTGACCAAATTCATGTAGTTAACCAGCTAATGGAAAAATCAAGAGATAATGGAAAACCATTATTTATGACATTTATTAACTATGAGAAATGTTTTGATTCTGTGAAAACCTCAGCCGTAAAGAAAACCTTTCAAAAATATGTTGGAACACTTGAAGATATCTATGCAGGAAGTATAGCAATCCTATAATTACATACAGGTATTGAGAAAACTTTGATTGAGAAAGGAGTTAGTCAAGGAGAACTTTTCTCTCCTTAATTATTCATGGCAAGACAAGAAAAAGATTTATGAATTTAGATTGGAGAAATATAGAAATTAGTATTAATGGGGAATACATAAAAACTTAAGATTTAGAGATTACAAAATGGTTTTTAGTGAATCCAGGGAGGAATAAAAGTAAAACTGAGATAATGTCCAATGATAATGCAGACAACCAATAAGAAATATAACCGAGCCTCTAGAAATTGTTAATAAATATATATATAACTAGGACAGACACTAAGTGTTTCTCAAGGACACGCGACCAAAATTAAAAGAAGGATAAGCATGGGATAGAGAGCATTTGGTAAACAAAATGAGATTAGGGAATGTAAAATGCCACTTTCCCTAAAAAGAAAAGTATTTAATGAGAAGGTCATACCAGTATTATCTTCTGAATCAGAAACTTGGAGCCGTACTAAAACCTTAGCATATAAGCTAGTTACAACTCAAAGAGCTAGGATAAGAATAATGATGTGAATAACAATAAGAGACAGAAAAAGAGCAACATGGATATGCGAGCAAACTGAAATAGAAGATATTCTTACAGCATGTAAGAAAAAGAAATGTACATGGGAAGGACATGTATTAAGCATGACAGACAATAGATGGACTTTAAGATAAACAGAATGGGTCCCTATAAATTGTAAAAGAAGCAGGGTAAAGAGGAAAAGCCACAGTAAGACCATACGGACGCAAGTAGAAGGACATTTCAGATGTCTTTGATATCCAGTGTACTAGTAACGGCTGATGGTTATGATATATATATATATATATATATATATATATATATATATATATATATATATATATATATATATATATATATATATATATATATATATATATATATATATATATATATATATATATATATATAACACAAAGTCTTGGCTTTGCAGCAGACAATGTTGATGTTGCTGGTTTGGCAGACAATGACTTTGATGGTATTAGTTCAAAAGCGGAAAATATAGATAGTGCTCCTCTTCGGCTCTTCTTTTTCTTCGTCAGTAAAATAACTGTTTATGTCATTTCTAGAAACATTTTGAATAGAAAATATCGTATTTACTTTTTTAGTTTGTCATATTCTTTTTGCAAACCTAGCATTATATCACCTATGATTTCTTTACCCACTGTTATTATCCTTCTATTCTATAAATGAACTAAGGACCTTCTCGTAAATACTTCCTGATACTCCGCTATTTGTTCAATAAAATCTTTGTTTAACATATTTGCCATCCAATTACCACTGATTTACATACACACACACACACACACACACACACACATATATATATATATATATATATATATATATATATATATATATATATATATATATATATACATGATATTGCCATCTCTTGTTGGAAGGCCGGTAAAATTATATATATGTTCAAATCAAAGATTCTTAATGCAGGCAGTGACTGTCTTGGACAGCAACTCGTCTAACGTGCCTTTAATAAACTTAGTGACATTGGCTAAGATAATCATCTTTTAGCAATCATATTCATATCTGGTTCTGCTTCAACACAATTCATATCTGAAACATCTTTAGAGGTTAGATGAAATAAAAAAAAATACAATATTAGAGTATATTGTAGACAGTGACAGTAAGATCCATTGAGGCCTGTAGCCTAAGGATGAAGTATGGACCCTGTTATGTGAGTAAAGCAACCCAAATCAGGTTTTTTTTTTATTATTATAAACAACTTTGGGAGTATTTGAAAGCTATATGCAAATCAATATCTAGAAAATTTTAGCAATACACAACAATTAGGATTAGCTTAATCTCCTGAGCTGGCGTCGTGAGCGGACGTGCGTACTCTCTGTCCCTTTGTTCCAGTAATTTTCTGCCATTATAATGGCGAGTAGCCATGTGGACTTAACGACCATTGATGGATTACGTGAAGAACAAGTGAATATTGACAAACTAACGGACTCATTACTGAAGGATATTCCTGCATTGGGTGCAAGTTTTCATTAAAAACAAGAAACTGTGGAAATAACATTCCTTTAGCCTCTCCTATTTCTACTAACAGAGGCAGAGTGCTACTTACTAGAGTAAGTGCAAGAAATACACCGGCCTCACCCTCACCAGTTTTACCTGAAAAGAGTTCTTCACTGGATGTTTTAATCGAGTGTTTAAATAAAATATATAGCCCAAAAAAATGTCTTTAGGACATTGTGGGAATTCTGGCTGGGCGTGTGAAGGGTGACCATAGCAATTTGTTGGCTCCCAAGTGACTCCTGTGCAGGAATCAATGATAGAGTGTGTTGATGATCGCCTAGAAAGAAATTTAACAAAATTTAAATTCAACTACTCTAATGTGTTGTGGTCGCCCTGTGGAGGAGCTAATCAAACAATCCTCTCCTCAAGGTTTATTGGAATCTGAGCAGCTATCGATATCTCAGGATTCTACTACTCTAGAGCATTCAGCACCCCTATAAAGTCCTAGGAGTCTGGAGCACCAGAAGGGTGATATTTGCAGGGCTGTATGTGGAGATGAAATTACTGGTGTTGACATTAAAAATTTGCATGTCAGTTTTTTAAGAACGTAAGAAGTGCCTGCGGCTAAATTGGTCTAACCGTGCTTCAAAATTCTATTTGTTAAGACAAGCAAGAGAACGGAGGCCCGTAAAGTTTTACTTGAATGAATTTTTGACACTAAATAAAGGTGACATTTTCTATTACCTACGATAAATCAAAAAGCAAATTCCTAACATAATCAGGTCAGTTTTTACTAGTGAATGTAATATATTACACCCAAATCATAGCTCTAAAAAATCTTGACCAGTCTCTTCCCTGGATGACCTGACAAAGATAATAAAAGTGAACACTGCTAATGGCTTCTCAAATGGTTTGGTGTCCAAGTAAGCTGGTCCCATTCGAATTATATGCGAGTTCATACTATATGTTAAATATGTCTTACAGTGTCTCTTCTTTAGATGATGTCCCAATTATTTTTTCCTGACGTGGAGAACTGGAGTCAAGCTGATTGTGTTTACAAAGATATATATGACTTGCCTTCAGTTATTCAAGGTGCCTCATTTGCTTTACTATTGACTAATATACACAGTTGTAGGTACAATTTTAACCAGTTTTTGGAATGTTTTTGTAACTTTTTAACTTACTAGTCATGTATAATATTAACGTAAACAAGGTTAACTGCTGACTTGGATAATATTTTTAGTTTATCTTGAATTTATTGTCATAATCAGTATTGAAATAGTCTTCGGTGAAGGAGTTAAGTTATATGTGGGAAAAAATATACAACCCAGAATGATTAATGATTTCCTTTCTGTGAATGACTTGTAAGAGATATTAACTTGTTTATACGGTTTCCTGTTTTGGTAATAAGTATGAATGACAGTGGCCTCTGAAACCATAGTGCTGAAGTTTTTGGAGTAATTGATTATGATGAACGGTATCAAAGGCCTTTCTTGAGTGCAGAAAGAAAAATGCACAGATCCTATCATGGTATGCATTAGTAATATAGTATAATAACCCCATCACCGCATGAGTGATGATTATTAAACACAAAAACCATGCTGGGAAGGAGAGAGGATGTCATGCCTAGAAATAGGCCTACATCCTATTCAAAGTTTTTTTTTTTTTTTTTAATTGGGAAAGCAAAGGCAATACTGTGATGGGTCCATAATCTTCCAGGATGTCTATAAGACCGGACTTATGAACAGGTGTACCCCTTCCCACTTTTAATTTATCGGGAAATGTATTCTCTTCCAAGACATTGTATAATCGAGATAGATGGTTATTGAATACATGTATGTTATCTTTTACAACACTAGCGTGAATATCCAAGAGTTTATTTCCTGTATTTTTAAGACTCCTAACAATCTTCATAACCTCTTTAGGGCGTTGTAGAACAAAAGAAGCAAGAGGGTCTTATAGGTGAACACAGAAAATTGTTATCTGGGGGTAGTATTAGATTAGATATCGTGGTAACAGCATTTATGAAAAAATTATTTGCGTGGTTTATAAGCTCCCGCCTGTACAAAACCACACTTCACAATCTTATTTCTTCTAACATTTTTCCTTTATTCCTTTCAGTAATATCATTCAGATAAGACCAAACTTCACGAAAATCATTGGCAGCATCATACAAGAGTGTAGATAGCATAGTCTTTTCATTCTTCTAACAAGTGAAGTTAGTCTATTCTTATAGAATGTATATTCACCTCTCATGACCCTACCTGCCAGGTTTAGCTTATACAACTTATCATTTTTTCTGATGCATTCATCAAGTCTTGGAGTATTCAAAGGAGCCTGTTGTTTAGGTGTGTGTGGACAGGAAATGCAGCATTGGAACATTCAAACAACTGTGATTGGTTGTTAAAATTTCATAGCAAAACACTCAGCTGAATATTTGATAATAATATGCTAAAAGTAATTTTCCCTCTCTCATACAGAGGTCTAAACTTTTGCTTTAAAACAGTAAGAACATGTCCGAGAGGAAACTTCGATGTCACACCACAGGTAAATGATCTGTGATACTTGAAGGAATTACAAAAGATTTCTCACATCATAAATCACGGGATATCCAAACATGATCCAATAATGAGAATCTAGTTACACCAGAGTCAATATTCAATTTTGTAGGAACAGTAATCAGATGATAAAGACCCAATTCAAATAGGTGATTTACAAATGTGTTTACATATATATAATTATTAGGGTTAAGAAGATTGATATTCATATCTAAAGGAACATTCTCCAGTAATTTCATTTGGAGAAGCCCTCCTAAACAAAATGTCAATGAATCAATGAAATCATTATTCCTAACAATGGAAGACGTAGGAGAAAGTTAAATGGATGTTAACACAGCCCTTTTATTACCAAACAATAGGTTCACAATTAATATCTCTAACAGGTCATTCCCAAAAGGGAAATCATTAATCTTTCTGGATTGTATATTATTTCCCACATATAAGTTAATGGAGCACCTCAAGGGTCAAGTTTTGGTCCATTATGTTTTAATCTATTTATTAATGATCTCCCACTCACAGATAGGCCAAAATCGGTTTTATTGCTTACGTTGCTGCATTCGTTATTACATCTTCCCTATTCGAGCTATACTCTAAAATCGAGGAACTTTTTCGCCACATAACTTATGTGAACAAAAACAGATTGGTCTCAAATTCAACAAAAAGCAAGCTTATGAGGTTTTCATCTCGGTCAGTCTATGATCGGCGAGACTTTGCTTTTGCAGGAGATGTTATCCAGTGAGTAAAAGCATTCAAATACTAAGGTGTGACAATTACTTACAAACTTTGCTTCTCAAACCTTATAAATGAGGTTGCTCTAAATATAAGTGGAATAACATAACTATTTTTAAATGTACGTAGCATTGTCCCATTCCCAATTATGAGGAAGCTTTATTATGCCTTTGCGTGTGGTCATTTGATTAACCATGTTGTTATTTGGAGCCTCTTCTTAGACTCACTTCGAATCATCGACAGTGCGCCTAAATAACCTGTTACAGATAATCCTTGGAATTGGATGGGTTGATGGCAGGCCAACTGTTAGCATATATGTAATGTATAATACTAATAATTTGTTAAAGATTAAAAGTTTTTTTTTAGTTATTGCCTCTTTAAACTATTGTGTCAGTTACTAGATGGAAGCCTTCCAGATATATTTATCATGTTGGAACCTTATGCAGCCAACCACCATTACGGAACTAGGTGAAACAGATTCCGACATCCCCCATTGGTTTGTGAAGTGGAGAGAGGATGGTTACCTCATCAGCTGATTTTATGATATGATCAAGTACTAACAAGGTTGGTCAATGAAACTTACACACTCTCAGTTAAAAGTTTTAAAACCTGTTTAGTGAAACAATCAGTAATTTTTCTTCAGTTATGTTGTGTTTTATTTCTTATAGTGATTTTACAATTAGTTCTTTCCATACCTGTATATTCTGATTGTATTTTGTTCTTGGAAATTTTAATAGTATTTTATATTTGTATTATTCTTTTAATTTTTTGCTATATATACTTATAAGGCTTTCTTCAATTGTACCGTTTTTTCTTTATTCTCTGAAGATTTGACAATAGTTCTTTTATACTTGTATATTTTCATAGTGTTGATTTTAGTGATTTAAATGCATGTACTATATTAATTGTATCTTATCTTATTGTAAGTATTTGTAAAGTTTTCTTCAATTATATCGTGTTTTATTTCTTATTTTGATTGACAAATGTTCTTTTTATACCAGTATTTTATGATAGCGTGTTGCTCTTAGACACTTAAATGTATGTGCTATTAATGTTATCCTTTTTAATACTATTATTTTGAATTGTTAAGGTAAATATTTGCAAAGTTTTAGTTATTACTGATAGTATTTTAAACTTATGAAGTAATAATGTCCTTGTACATGAATTGCTATAGCTGCTTTGAAATGTTATTAAAACTTTGACAGTTTTGGTGCTTACTATCCAGTAATATAATTAGACCAATAAATTTATCTATCTATCTATTCTTATTTTGAGAGCATTCAATACATTGCTGATTAACCTAACCGTATACGATGCACAGCCAAAAATTACATATTAAAGATTATTCAGATATTAACAATTGAGAAAATAAGTTTGAGGTTTAATAAACAGTTACGACAAAATATAATAAAATTATTTGTTTACCTTGATGAGAATCAGGTAAAATTATAAAAATCTTCAAGTGAAATGCCACTTTATGCGGTAAAAATAATTTTCTTAATACTACTTCTCTTGCTTTTGGTTGACGATATTTATCAATAATATTTGGCAAATCAATTTTTATTGTCCATTTCATGGCCAGTGCTTATTAAAACTCAGCCAGTAAAGGCTGTTTAGTACCATTGTTGATCTTTTTTAATTGCCTTTATGTGACCTAATTTTTATAATAGATAGTTTGCCTTCACAAAAATGGAAATTCAAGATAGATTATGATGTCATTACAAGAATGTTTTAAGCAATATTTAGAACTCTGACATGATAAGGATCATGAATTTTAAGGGTCAGAGATTTTAAGGGACATACTGTACGTTTATGAAACTGAATAATCTATTCTATAAATCAATTTCTAAGTTTCATTTATACTTTACCACAAGACTTCTTTGATGATATTAAGGAAAAAAAGAGTTGCCATAAACTTGTGAATAGACATGTGAAGATTCTGCTTATCTCAGTGATAAGGCTGTCATTCACAATTAAAAAATTGTAAGCAAAATTATTATCCAGGTATGAAAATATGCTTATATGAGTCATTGCTATAATTTTTGGTAAAATTCTTCTTACAGTTAAGACTACATTTGGGTTCACAATAGTAAATTAGATACTACATCAGCAAACAAAATGGAAAAGACAAGAACAGCTTTGTTTTCATAGTGATCAATGATAGTGTGAATACTTTTAAAATATCTCAAAAGTGATTTCATGCTAATTAAAACAGCCTTCAATCATAGTCCCTTTGCTTCTAAAATAAGATTAATTTTACTGCCTTATCTAGTGTGTCCTTACTCTGATCAGTATCGTCATGAAGATTCCAAAATTTAAAAATCATCAAGTTATATAGTTTTAAAGATCTCATAGCATTATTCCTTGCTGACCAACAGCCTTCGACAAGGGTTTTACCACATGACTTTCACCGGATTAGTCCGTCAGTTAACAACTTCTAAAGATATATTGAACCAGATGAAAAAATTTAAACTTTCTGAAGAAAACCAAAAAAAAAAAGAAATAGCTTGTACTCAACAGCTGCAGCACTCAACCAAGTTGAGTAAAAAAGCACTGCAGCAGAGGGAGTCCAGAGTTAAACAAGCATTTTACTATGACACTAATATATATATATATATATATATATATATATATATATATATATATATATATATATATATATATATATATATATATATACATACATATATATATATATATATATATATATATATATATATATATATATATATATATATATATATTATATATATCTTTATATATATATATATATATATATATATATATATATATATATATATATATATATATATATATATATATATATTGAGTGAGTAAGATTACGAAAGATTTGATAGCTTCAGGTAAACTTCTTGGTCTAGATGGCGATGCTCTCCGTGAGTATCATTTTAAGAGAGAGGAGGAAGTGTTTGAGAGAAACGAAAGAGCATCTGAAATAGAAGAAATTGAGAGACAGCGAGAAGAAAATGAGAAACAGCGAGAAGAAATTGAGAGACAGTGTAAGGATGAGTTAGAAATTTCTCATTTAAGGCAAAATTTTCATAATAGTCCACCAAGTAACAGACCAGGAAGTAATGCGTAAGGTAGCAGATGGGGTAGTAATTCATCTTTGAACGATGTTTCTGATCATTAGAATCATTTTGAAAAGTTAATGAACAGAGTATGTTGTCCCAAAAACAAGTGGACTTTGTATTTACAGTCAGTCTTAAGTGGTAGGGCACTTTCTGTGTATAGTTGTATGTCTGAGGATGAAAGTGAAGATTATAATATTGTGAAAGAAACTTTTCTTAGTGCATACAAGTTAGTACCAGAGGCGTACTGTAAGAAATTTAGAAGTTTGAAAAGATATGAGAGCAGTACTTATGTAGAATACGGAAAGAAGTTAGAAAGAAAATTTTTTGCTTGGTTAACTTCCGTTGAAGTAGATAGTTTTAAATATCTCAAGAACTTAGTTTTGTTAGAAAACTTCAAAGATAACATATCTCCAGACATTAAGCTATATATATAGAAGATAGGCGTGAAAAGTCTTTTACAGATGCAGCAAGGTTGGCAGACGAGTACAGTCTTACTCATAGTTAAAGTGATAGTAAGAAAATAATCCTTCTTCTAGTAAGATGCAACATAGTGAGAGTAGTTTTAGCAATAGTAATACAGGGAAATATGATTATCATTATTATTGTTATACATGTTGGAAACCAGGTCATACTGCCAGATTTTGTAAGAGCAAATGGGAAGGTAGTAGTTCAGAGATAATTTGTTATCGATGTAATAAGAAAGGGCATATAGCAAGGAATAGTATAGTAGAGGAGAAGAATGTCAAGAAACCAGTGTCTCTAGTTAATAATCTTTCGTCAAGCAGAAATGACATTTTGAAAGAAACTAGGATATTTTACGGAGATTATTTGTCTGAAGGTGTAGTTTCTTCGCTTGAAGGGGAGGATTTGAGATAAGTTGTCTTGCTTAGGGACACCAGAGCAGCTATTTCCCTTATTGGGAAAGTGTGTGCCAACGAGGGCAAAAATCAGTATGAAAGAAAAAGTTTTGTTAGGTGGGTTTCCGAATACTTGCATTGTTTACCCTCTATTGAAAATGAACTTGAAAAGTCAGCGATTGTCAAGAGATGTAAAACTAGCAGTTTTAGACTATTTGCCAGTTGATGCCATTGACATTATTGTTGGTAATGATTTAACTACATCCAAATGTGTGAATCCTATTTCAAGTGAGGTTCCAGTACCTGAAATGGTAGTAACTAGGTCAGGTTTAGATACAGGTATAGATTACAGTCATAATTTTTCCCAGGATTCGAACGTGTGTGATGGAGGCGGTGAGGTTGATCTTAGCAAGTGTGGGGCTGAGAAGACCAAATCCATCGGTGTTGACTGTTTTAGCCAAGTTGATGATGCAGCTGTCGAAAGTAGTGACGTAGACATAGTCGATGTAGTGGATTCAAGTAATAGTTACTGCAATGGTTTATGCACTAACATTTTGAACAGAGATGAGCTAATTAAGTTGCAGAGGGAGGATGAGAAACTATCTTGAATTTTTGAGAGTGAGTTGGATAATGATCCCGATAATGTGTGTAAGGAAACTTTTTGTTTAAAAGACGAAATTTTGTGTCGTTATGTTCATCCCAAGTCCGTTAGCAAAGAGAGTAGAGAAGATTACATTCAAAATATAGAGAATTACAAGGAGAATTTGAGGAAAGCTTGGAAATTAGCAATAGAAAACGAGAGCAACAACCAAAGGAAAACTAAAAGAAGATATGATCTTAAGGCAAAGGATAGAAATTTCCGTGTGGGAGGTAAACTCCTACTATGAGATTCAGGGCGTCTGTAACACGGTTTATTGGACTTTGCTCCTTATCAAAGCATCGGATGTAGCTGAAAGTTGACATATATATATTTTACAACCACACACAAATTTTTTCAGGTTTATCAATAACTTAAACCCGATAGTTTTAATTTTTATAGATTAAAAATTATCTGGCCGAGGCCATGGCCAGTGATAACGAGCCAAGAGTCGAAAACATTCATTACGTAAGTAATGTAAACACCTTTTGACAAAATTTTGCCCCGCCCATCCACCAGACCCCCATTCACCTTGTTCCATCTGCTCTGAAACCCATAACAGTCAAGAATGGCTAAGAGGATTTGGAATTGCCCCCGTGGTTGCAAAACTGCATTTGTCTTACGACTTGCAACTTTATACAGTCAAGAGAAAGCCCGTGGCCATATTTACTATAGCCTGAATAGGTAATTATTCAGTTTCTAGTTTAAATCCAATGTTTATGGTCTAATTTGTATTTAACATAACATGATTATAATACTTTTAATGTCATTCAGGCTTTTGAACATTTCCATTAACTATTCACTATGCCACCAAGAGAGAGAGAAAGAGAGAGATTGTATGTAAACAGTCTTTATATAACTATTTTTGTTAAAATAAGAATTTTGTGCTAAACTCTCCATCAGACCAACGGATCATCCGATATAATTTTTTTCTTCTTCTTAGGCCGTACGACCATGTTGGCTGTTTTGGGCATGACTGCATTTTGTAATTAAATCATGAATAGTTTTAGGAGTTTTATTTGTACATCTAATAGGAATTTATAGAATTAAAGTTAACATAATTCATTTATCCTTTAAAATAATTTCTACATGTAGCAAAACAAATAGTAGTAAAGATGATAATGCAATGAAGGAATGATACCATACTTTATCTTCAGCTTCAGCATCGGCAATAACATACCCAGTTTGCATAATTTGTCAGCTTAATGAAATAACCTATCATCTAATGGCTTATTGCACAATGAAAAAATTTGACAAAGACTTTATGAATGGCGGAACGATACATAAATGTGGGTGGGGTATCTGTGCTAGCGTAGTAATACTACTGTGGCAGTAGTGCCGCAACAGTAGTATACATGAATTGAATGTTTAGGCCAACTGCTGGGATCCTTGAGGATCATTTAGCACTTCTTACAACTACTCGAGAAATTAGTTTTTATAGCCAGAATTTAAATTTTCTGATCCAACAATGCCCATGATAGCCTTCAGTGTTATCCTGAATTATAACGAGGCCAAAGTGGGTGGAGGCTCATGAAGTCATCATTCTGACGATAATTATTGGTGAAGGTTTAAAGACAAAATACGGTACCGGCTATTTTTTTTTTTTTTTACAGTAAATAGGTAGGTAAATAGACAATAAATAAAAATTGCTTGACATTGGATATAGCAGTTATCAAATCAAGCTTGTCTACTACGTATTTGAAAATTACCAACTATTCCTTACACCTTGTCAATCTGATAGTGACCTATAAAGTAGACAGTAATTTCTTAGGAAACTTATTTTGGGAGTTATACTAATAATCGAAGTGTTTTTGTATTTATCAACATATTTTTTTTGGTTTGTTCATTATGACAATTATCAGTGGAGAGGTTTCAGAGTTCATAAATGTGTACGGCTTTGCTTTTATTTAAACTTTTGTGTCATTGTTGGCAGAGGTATAGCCTTCGTTACGTGTAGCCAATCATCGATCGAGAAAGAGGGAAGAAATGCCGTCATAAGTTACGTAACGAGTGCGTTCGAAACCTTTTCTCTGAGGAAGTTGGCCCGTCTTCAAAAAACGCCACTTTTACATTAGAAGTACCAAATTTATTCAACCTACGTAATGCAGAATATAGTCAAAATTTATGTGTAGATATAATGTGCATTCTGAAGAAGCGTTATATTTATGAAATTCATAAATAAAAAATTATTGCGAAAAAACCGTGTTACAGAGGCCCTAAATCTATAGTAGTATTAATTCAGAGAGAAGGTTCCACATATCTTATAAGTTCGAAGGTCCTTATCCTATTTTAGCAAAAAGGGGCAATTTGAATTACTTAATTAATATGGATAGACGTAGAGCTAAGTGGCTGCACATAAACTTGCTAAAGAAATACAACAAACGCCCAGTACCAGTAATAACTGTGTCACAGTGAGAAATTAGTTTTGAGAAAAACTCCGATGTGCTTAAGAATTTCAAGTTATTTAACTCTAGCTAAGAAGAAGAAAAACAGAGTGAATTATATGATGTTTTTCTAGATTATCCAGAAAATGTTAGTGATAAATTAGGTTTAACTAATCTTTTAGAACATGATATTGAGTTACAGGACACAACCCATTAGACAAAGTCCATATCATTTGAGTACAGAGAAGGCAAATTTAGTACGAAAGGAAATTAAGTATATGTTAGATAATGATTTGATAGCTCTTACCGAGAGTGAACGGTGTTATCCGATAGTTCTAGTAAAAAAGGAAGATGGAACAGATTGGTTGTGCATTGATTTCAGAAAAGTAAACAGTGTTACTAAGCAGAGTAATTTTCCACTTCCCAGGATTGACGATTGCTTAAATAGGATCGGAAATGCTAAATTCATCTCCAAGCTTGATTTGGACAAAGGTTATTGACAAGTAACTCTAAGCAGACGAGCTAGGAAAATATCCTCTTTTATAACACCGTTCGTTAGTTATGAACTTAAAGTAATGCCTTTTGGGTTAAGTAATCCAGCCAATACTTTCTAAGGATTACTTAATAAAATTTTAAGTGGAATTGATAACTGTGTCGTGTATTTAGATGATCTTGTTATATTTTCAGAAACTTAGGAAGAACATTTACTAGTTTTAGCTAAAGTCGTTACAGCCCTTGAAATAGCAAACCTTGTATGAAATTTAAAGAAATGCAAATTTGGGAAAACCTATATCACTTATTTAGGGCATAAAGTGGGTCTCGGTAAGATTTGTCCTAAAAATAGGAACACAGAAGCAATCATCAATTTTCCTATCCCAACAACTAAAAAGCAGGCCATGAGATTTCTCGTTAAGGTTTCATATTTCCGTAGATTTGTACCCAGTTTTTCAGAAATAAGTGCTCTCATAACTAATCTCTTTAAGAAGGGGCGAAGTTTTGTATATGATGAGGAATGTGTAGAACCTTTCAATTAATTAAAGGCCGCAATGCTTCACGTGCCAGTATTATTGTTACCGGATTTTAGCAAGGTATTCAATTTAGCGATTGATGCTGGTGACATTCGTATAGGCGGAGTCTTGTTACAGGAAGTGAATGGAACAAAGCACCCAGTCGCATATTATTCAAAGAAACTGAATAAAGCTCAACAAAATTATTCAACTATTGAAAAGGAATTGTTTAGTTCAGTTTTAGCCTTGCAGTACTTTGAAATTTATGTACGTAGTAGTCCTGCTTTAACTGTGTATACAGATCACAATCCGTTAGATTATTTTGAAATAATCAAGAATGAGAATAAACGTCTCATGCGTTGGAGTTTAGAGCTACAAGAGTTGTAGATAATTCGTGTAAAAGGAAGGAATAACATTATAGCTGATAAACCTTTCCAGTGATTTTTAGAGCTACAAGAGCTGAAGATAATTCATATAAAAGGAAGGAATAATGTTATAGCTGATAGCCTTTCAAGAGATTTCTTTCTTTTTTTTTTTTTGGCTGAAGCTTTGTGTTGAGTGAAGGGAATGTAATGCGAAAGAATAATGTTTTCCTGTTAAGTTGGAGTTTCATGTAGATATTCCTCATTTCGGGGATGAATGAGTTTTCTTTTTTAGAATAAAGTAAAATCAGTAGATTTCCTTTTTTTTTTTTTTTTGTGGGGGGGGGATGTGTCATTGGTAGATACAATATCTAAAAGGATATAATGAAACAAAAATATCTATTCCCAGTGTGAGCAGCGAGGCGAGACGAGATTCGACTGTGGCCCTGTTTGGGCAATCCTTTCATCTCTTCATTTTCATCAGCATTTTGGAAGTGAACCAAGCCTCGCCGAGAGCGCCTGTCGTGATAAGGAAACTGTTCTGTTTGACCAAGTTGTCATCGTCTTAATTAGTGGAGTCAGCATATTTTCAGAAACCAAGCCTGAGGGAAATCCTTGTTTAGGATATATGTCATCATGGAAGGACACGTACTGCCCTTTTGTTACGACTTAACACGTGGCCTGGATTGCATCAGAAATTTCTTCTAGAAGCTTCCATGGCGTGATCAAAGTGGGCATTTTTGAGGAAGCCAATAGAGATGCAGAATTGTTAAAAAGAACCTCTTCTATGGAGATGACCAATGCCCACTGTAATTAACTCCACCCATACATTGGTATGTAAACTTCAAGAAGAGATTGTCCAAGAGAGATAGGACAGGACATAAGACAAGAGAGTAAATATGTCTGAGGCATATAAGATCCAATATCCTAGTGAGATAAGAAACAGAGAAGACCAGAAGTCTGATAGAGCCAGATTCTAACCTTCCCTTCAGACAACAAAAGCCTATCTCCAAAAAAATCCTGCTATGGCCGAGAAGAAGAGACAAATTGTAGCAGCCAGCCCTCCCTGCTTGTGACAAGAAGTAACCAACACTGCCTGCAGCCTACCTTCGTTCAACAGTATCATTGAATCCTTGGAAGATCTCTGATGTCCCTTCTTGATGCCCTCCCTTTTGTGACTTCAAATCCGGTCATCATGCCAGTTTCATCAGAACTTCAGCCGCCCTCCTGCAACATTCTCAAGCCTTACTTCAACAGTATCATCAAATTCTAGGAAGAAGACCTCCAATATCCCATCTTGATCCCACCCTTTTGTGACGTCTTCGAATCCGGTCATCGTGCTAGTTTCGTCTAAACTTCAGCTTCCCTTCTGCAACTTTCTGAAGCATGAAGTACCAGTATCATATATATATATATATATATATATATATATATATATATATATATATATATATATATATATATATATATATATATATATATATATATATATATATATATATATATATATATATATATATATATGTGTGTGTGTGTGTGTGTTTCTGTGTCTGTGTGTTTGTGTGTATGTGTGTATTATGACCCGGGTCACAATTGTCATAAGACACAAACAGTGGCAAACGCCTTGGCATTGCACAGGAAGTCTAACTTTGTTTCTATTGTTCAAAGTGCACAGGTTTTTATTAATATTGTTTTTATTCTTATTACGTATGCTAAAACCCTAATTGTAAATGGAGTACGCTACACCCTTCAGGGCTCCAATAGGAAACGTAGCCTAGGTAGGAAAGAAAATAAGAAAATACATAAGCCATATAAGAGAAGTAAAAAAAAAAATGAATTATTTCACGATCAGTAACAACGCTAAAATAGATTTGCCGTAAATAAACTAGGTAAAGACACCTCTGTTAACCTGTTCAACTTAAGCATTTGCAAGAAGCTTAAACTTCTGGAGTTAACCTAATTCAACTAATTCATTAGGAATCTCTTTCTACAATCTAGTCACAGTAGAATAAAACTACTAGAGACCATACAGGAGAACTTTACGGAAAATTTTTATAGAATGAAAGCATTAAAACATTTCCTGGGGATGAACTAATCACCAAATATCTTTAAAAAAAAAAAAATCTCAATTTGCCAATGTTTTATGCAATTGAAAGAGTAACAGACCGAATGTAATTTTCAATAGTATATTTGTAATAAAGAATTCCATTCAGAATTTTAATTGAGTTGCATATAATTTTATAAGATATAGTTAATGCAAAGATCTGGATGTTGAGTCACTGTCCTCGACCAAGTTACAATTATATTTTGAGTTTTATTTGGGTTCAATTCCATTCTTAAAATTTAGCACCATGCGCTAGTATTAGCAAGAGCTCTATCAAGTGGCTCAGCAGCCATATTTCTACATTCAAAAGATGGAATTGATGAAAAGTGAGTAGCGTCATCTGCATAGGCAAAAATCTTGTAATGGGGTAAGAGACTTTCAATGAACTTCATGTTATATAATCCTATAGTCAATATGATCGCCATCAACAACTAATCTTTTCAATTCATTAGTTAAAAATCAATTATGATGAAAAAAGACCGATTTTCTTTCATCAGTGAAAGTTTGAAAACATGGGCCTCATGATTACCAAGGTCAAAGACAGTGCTAAAATCAAGGCAAATCATATGAAGCTCCTGACTACAAATAAGTGATTTTCGTACTGCAATGGAAATTTTAAAAAGGGAATCACATGGTCCAAGGCCTTTGCAATAGGCTAACTGGAAGCAGGGGAACAGATGATTACATTCATTATACAAAATTAGATGTCTAGCCAAATCATATTACCTGCTAAATTACCTCCAAGAACCAAGGTCAGTCGGCCCTTCCATTTCCTAAACACTAGTACTTGTTTTTCAATTTATCAATTATTCCAAACTTCATCATGAATTTCCCATTTTTACTCATTTCTGATGTTAGGGATTATGAAATGTTCAATGATTACCAATAAAAACACCAAAATAGGTTCATATATGAACTTGTGGACTTATGGAACACATCCACTGAGTTCCCTTTATTTCTTTTGGGAAGAATTGTTTTAAAATATGAGCATTCTATGTTTCAAGCTTCTTGCCAGAAGGAATTAAATTCGTAAACCACGGTATTACTGTAGAGATGCACATACTTACACAAGTAAACACAATATATATCATAATCCTCATCATTTCCTCTTATGTCTATTGATGCAAAGGGCCTCATTTAGATTTCGCCAGTTTTCTTCTATCTTGAGCTTTTAAATCGATGCTTCTCCATTCACCCTCTCCTATTTTATGCTTCATATTCCTCAGTCCTATGTTTCTGGGTCATCCACCTCTTCTAGAGCCTTGTGGAGCACATCTAAAGGTTTGGTAGCCTCATATCTTCTGTGGACTGTGAAGATAATGCCCAAACCATCTCGATTTACCCCTCACCATAATCTCATCCACATATCGGCATTTGCGTAACTGCTCTGTTAGTTTCATTTATAATGCTGTCCTACCATTTAACTCTCAATATTATTGTGAGGACTTTGTTCTCACATGTCCAAAATCTGTTGGATATTGTTCCATTGTCATAGTATGACTCATGTTCATACTGTAACATCAGATTCACTAAAATGTTATATAAACTGATTTTTATATGTAATTTCAGGCGATTAGATTTCCAAGGTTTACTTAAGCTAGCCAATGTTTAATTGGTATTAGCTTTTTTCCATCTTTCTTTAAACTTCATTTCTTAAGTCCCTGTATTAGTGATCATAGTTCCTAATTATCGAAATGAGTTTACCTCATTCATCCCTTTTCCTTCCAATGTTATTTCATCAGCCATTCCTTATTCTGTTCTCATTATCTCTGTCTTTCTTCTATTTATCTTGACTCCAACCATCTGTGATTTTTCAAGAATTCTGGTAAAAAAGCATTTTAAATCCTGTGGTGTTCTGCTAATAATGACAGCGTCATCAGCATACTCTAGGTTAGCAAATTTTCTATTACCAGTCCAGTCCAATCCTTCTCCAGCATCCCCAACTGTTATATTCATTGCGAAATCCTGAGGAGGATAATCAACATAGAATATGACAACACATTCCCATGAAATACTCTGCTGTTCACTAGAAATTCGTCTGATAGAACTCCACTAAAATTAAATTAGCAGTTGCTATGTTCATGTACAGACTTAATAAAGTTTACTTATTTAAGAGGAACTTCATAGTAAAGCAGGACTTTGCACAAAATTGGCCGATGCACACTATCAAAGACTTTTTCATAGCCCATAAATGCCTTCAAAAGTAGATATCTATATTTGACAAGTTGAAAATTTAGTCAGTAAAACATTTACCTAGTCTATATCTTGGTTATTCATATTTCATCAGTCTTTCTCTTGTCCCTTAAGAAAAAGCATACTATATAATTTCATGACAACTGATAGGTAAAATGCTTATGGTGTTGTTGTTTCAGATTACCTCCCCCTTACAGCCAGGCACATGCTATTGCACACTTGCTGCCGGAGGATGTATTTTAGGTTTTTAGTTTTCTTTGGATATGGGGTAATCTGCTACTTTTGTTTGCAGGTGGTTTGGGATGTGGGTTAAGGATAATCAACAATTTTCGTCGATTGTCAATTTACCTTTTCTCATTTTTTGGAGGTGCCCAAGCCTCTATAGGTCAAATGAAGAGGAAGAAAGTGACGTAGGGAAGACTGTGTCCTCCTCAAAGGAACCCAGTGACTCCCATTGCTCAGTTGGAGAGAAAAAGGTACATCAGTAAGGCCCGATGAGTGGGTAAGCTCGGGAAGGAGTTAGGAAATGTTTTAGTTTCAGACATTGGTAAAGAAGGAATGATAAACTTCCTTAGTAATTTAAGCTTAAGGTTTTAGGATGAACAATAGTATAGAATTTCTGCTTGAGTAGGAGAAACGCGAAAAGGAGAATTTGGTTAGCAGATGTGAGTGGTAGAGATAGGGTGGAATTAATATTCCTGTACATGATAATTCAAGAACAAAAGATAAAAATAAAAAATTAATTACATGCTTGTCAAATTTATTGCTCAGTTGGGAATGGGTCCTGAACTACTATAAAGAGAAAAGAGAATTGCAAGTGAGAGAGAAGCTAAAAAGAGGTTATGCAGAGAATTACAATGTTGGATCATTTTGGCTTCAAACATGTGTTGGTGATTACGTTATCGGGGGAGAGGGTAGCTGTGGAGAAAGGCTGAAAATGTATCAACCTTAGCAATGATGTGTTTTACAATTGCTTTTGCAGTTACAGGAATGTTAGAGTTGAAATCCTGTCAAGGTAAGGTTGTTTCTGGATAATGCAACTGGTATTGTTTCAGAGGTACATCTGTCAGTTGCTGACAGCTGTTGCACGGCTTTTCCGGTTTCTGTTGTGTTGCTGGGTCCTCGTTGCTGTTGATGATGATTTGCGAGTTGCAGAGATACCCCAGTTGCAGTCTGCAAATAATGACTACAACTTGGCGGGGAATGTTTCCTGCAAGAGAATGAAGGATTAGGTTAGTTGCTTTGATGTACTATATTGCTGATCTGGGGCCTTCGAGGAATGCTCGCCTTACTTCACTTGTCTTTTGCATGTTGCAAAAGGCTGTCATTTAATTTTTTATGATCTTCTGTGAAGGTTGAAGTGTGATACTGATTATCTGGCACATCAGGGCAGACTTGGCCAGGTTGTTATTGCCAGTGATTCCAGTGTGACTTGGAATCTAATTCAGGATGATCTACTTGTTGTTGCTTTGGTGAGCTAAGGCTAATATTTTCAGTGGGTTGATTGTTGCTGAAAATCAGAATGGCTCTACTCTTATCCTTGTGAATTGTTGTATTTCCTTCAGGTAGACTGGCTGAGTATTCCAAGTCTTTTACATACAATCACTACATGCTGAGTTTGCAGGGTGGAGGCGTGGTTGGAAAGCACTCAGTGTTCTTTGTATCCTGATGGAGAAACGGCTGCTGCTGCTGTTGCAGGAATTTCACGAGCAAGTAATCCATCAGTGTAGTAGATGTTTGGGGTGAAGGTGCTATTGATTACATTTTCGGCTGCTGCAGTGAGTTGTTCTGGCATACAGACAGATATATTTCTTGCTGCTGGGAGGATGATGATGTAGTATGAGAAGGGGTCAGGTGACCACTGGGGAGGAGTGATGTAGCCGTTGTGCTTTCAATGCCCATTTGTCTTGAAGGCTTCATTCTGCATTTGCATTCTCCTAAATTTACCCAGCAGTCTCTTCACATGGGTCTTTGGAAGATCAGCCTCTTCTGCTAAGGGGAAGAGTCTTTTAGGTCTTTTGTTTAGAGGGCAGTCTCTGTATGCTTTGATTGACTTGGATATGATATGCAGTTTCTAATGTCGATCGTTGCTGAAAGGGAAATTAGATTTGATTCGGTTCTTAATAAGCAGAATCTGGTTCACATTAGAGAGCTGCATATGAGTCTCATTGCATTGTTTTGTACAACTTCTAGAGAAGCTTGATAAGTTTCAGTTAGTGAGGTGAGTGTGAGTGCTGCTTAGTGGATGTGGAATCTAATGAGGTGCCGGCGGAACTAATCCACAAGGCGGCTTTATAGTGAAGGAAGATATTAATGTTTCACTCAGCTGACTGTCAAAGGCTCTTGTATCCTCAATTCTGTCTAATTTCTGGTTTACAGAAAACAGTAATCTATTTTTTTTGGGGGGGGAGATGATTATGTGATTCATCTTTGTTGTTAAACTATGCTGATAATCAATGTACATGCAAATCGATCAAACAGAAGTAGTTCATAAACTTAATAATACTACATTAGTCATAAAAAGTAAAGATTATGAGATTTATATATATATATATATATATATATATATATATATATATATATATATATATATATATATATATATATATATATATATATATATATATATGTATATATATATATATATATATATATATATATATATATATATATATATATATGTGTGTGTGTGTGTGTGTGTGTGTGTATATATATATATATATATATATATATATATATATATATATATATATATATATATATATATATATATATATATATATATATATATATATTCATATGTAAATAGCCATGGCTGATACTCAACACGCGAATCAATACTGTGGCAAAACCTTGTTGAAGCTAAAAAAAATTCATCTTGAGAGGAAGCTTAAAGTGTTATTATTATTATTATTATTATTATTATTATTATTATTATTATTATTATTATTATTATTATTATTATTGTTTTTACTATTATTATTATTATTATTATTATCATTATTATTATTATTATTATTATTATTGTTATCTATTACAAGCTAAGCTACAACCCTAGTTGGAAAAGCTGGATGCTATAAGTCCAATCAAATAAATGAACTACCAGAGAAGCAATGTACAACAAAACTAAAATATCTTAAGAACAGCAACAACATTCAATTGGAT
>NC_090737.1:65537467-65559967 GCF_036898095.1 Palaemon carinicauda
GACGGTTCGATAAATTCAAAACGTTATTTTCCAATCCTAAATTATTCCATGTACTATTTCGTATGAGTCTTTCTAATTTATTATTCAATTTCTCGGAGTGAGTCACACTACTATTAATAGCACCAGTCAGCACATATGAAGAAAGATCTCTGTACATACCATCATCTCGGCATAGCAGACGAAGAGATACCCCCAATTCACTTATATTCCTCCGTGATACATAGATGTCATGATTTGCTGACATAATTCGTTCTTGCAGAAATGTCCTGGAGGAATTAGGAAAGGGGTCCGATGTTGACGTCCAGCGTGAAAAGCCATACATTTTTGGTATAACTTGTTCTTGCAGACACTCTTCAAGAAACCATTTCTGGTTTTTCCTCCGGTGAAGTCCATGCACTAGTCGTTCATAACGTCTGAATATATGCTTGATATCGGCATTCCAACTGAAGATATGGAAAAAACGAAGGGGTTCCATGATGGGCTAATATGTCTTATTTATAACTGTAATCGAACAGTTTAACATGTTTTTTCAAAAAGGCCCATAAAAGAAACACAGGAAATATGAATAAATCACACTATATTTCGGTCAATAAACATCGACCCTCTTCAGGATGTAGAGTAAAAGTAAGGAATACAGTGGAGAGTGACGGTTTATATATGAAAGCAAAAGGGTGTGTACAATTGTTCTATAGTTTTTATAATTGCTGGAAGGATTAGCCAAATTTAATTACATCCAGGTGCGTGTTCTTATTGTTGAGCCGCTTGGAGGAAGTCTTGACCTCTGATGCATGTCTGGTGGTCGGTCTCCGTGGATTATCTTCTTAATGATAGGGTTGAGAAGAGTATTGTTCACTGTGTCAGCTTTCCATTGCCCCCCAGATAGGTTTATTGTGTTTGATTGATTTATGATGGCTGATTCCAGGATTTTCCTTCTGTACGGACAGGTACTCTTAAAAAGCAAAGACGACTCACTCCAGTTAATCTGATGCCCTAAATCCCTAAGGTGAATGAAAATCCCCAAGTTTTCATACCCATATCTAACAGATCTTTTGTGTTCGGATAATCTTTGAGATAGCGAACGGCCAGTTTGCCCAACGTACACTTTTTCACAGTCCCTACATGGTATTTTGTAAACGCCGGCTTCTATTTCTCTTTTATTTTGATAAACATTAATAAGGGCGCTTCCTATGGTCTTTGGATATGAAAAAACAAAGGGGTTCTCAGTTTTGATATGATTTGTTATATTTTTAATACCTTCTATATATGGGAGTTTTATCTTATTTTTAAAACCTCTTTGGTTAGTAACGTCATGATCTTTATAATATATCGTGTTGGCTTTGTTGATGGCCTTTTCTATGACATACGTCGGGTAGAATAGCTGGGCGAGTTGTTTACGGATGATTTCCAATTCTTTATTTAGGTAGGCTGGGGAACAGATTCTCAAACCTCTAAGAAATAGATTGCAAGCTACTCCAATTTTTACAGAAATGTCGTGATAACTAAAGAAATGAATGTAGGAAATAGAGAAAGTTGGTTTTCTATACACAGTGAAATTATACCCCGTCGATTTCCTTATAATTAGTATGTCCAAAAAAGCTAATTTTCCATCTTTTTCCCATTCAGTTTTAAATTTTATGCTAGGGACTAGGGAATTTAGATTATTGAAAAATATATTGAAATCTCCCCAGCTATCATCCCAATATGTGAAAATGTCATCAACATAGCGTTGCCAAACCATGTTCGTAGGTTTAATTGTTGTTAAAATTTCTGTTTCAAAGTATTCCATGTAGAGGTTAGCTAAAATTGGAGATAACGGGCTGCCCATACTTCAACCAAATTTCTGTTTGTAAAAATTTCCATTGAAAGAGAAAACGTTATTTGACACGCTTAGTTTAATTAACTTAATTGTTTTTTCATTACCGAGGGGGAAGTGATCTTCGTAAGGGATTAATTTTTCCCTCAAGAAACCTAATACGTCGTTGATCGGGACCTTTGTAAATAGGGATTCTACGCCAAGACTCAAGAGTTTTACATTGTTTACCGGGATATTTAATCTATTGAATTTCTGGATGAAGTCCTCTGCATGCTTAATATGAGCTGAAGAAAAGCTCCCTAGAAAGGGAGACAGCAAGTCTGCTAACCATTTTGATATATTATATATAAATGACCCTTTACATGAGACGATTGGGCGTAAGGGAATACCGTCCTTATGAGTTTTTGGGAGCCCGTAAAAATATGGCAACGAAGGGTTCATGACTTTGAATTTTTCTAAGACCTCGATGTCTTTTTTATTATTTCCGATTTTTCTTACGGATTTGAAAAACTCCGGAGCAACAGAGTTACGGGGATCTTTTGTTAGCTTTTCATATGTAGTGTCATCGTTTAAGAGTTGTTGAACTTTGTTGACATACGTCTCTTTATCAAGAATGACTATTTTTCCGTCTTTATCCGATTTTGTGATGATGATGTTATCGGTTTTGTTTAATGAAAAAATTGCATTATGAAACCTTCTGGGAAGCGGATTTTTACTGTTACTTTGTTCTAATGCATTTAACAAGATTCCTTTTAGGCAAGTTTCATCTTTTTCAAAATTGTTTTTAGAGAAATGTTTATCGAAGGCCACCACATAATCAAAATGACTTTCCCGTCCGGGTTTCATAGCAAAAGAGATACCTAGATTCAGAGCTGTTTGCTCATTCACTGTGAGTGGACGGTTCGATAAATTCAAAACGTTATTTTCCAATCCTAAATTATTCCATGTACTATTTCATATGAGTCTTTCTAATTTATTATTCAATTTCTCGGAGTGAGTCACACTACTATTAATAGCACCAGTCAGCACATATGAAGAAAGATCTCTGTACATACCATCATCTCGGCATAGCAGACGAAGAGATACCCCCAATTCACTTATATTCCTCCGTGATACATAGATGTCATGATTTGCTGACATAATTCGTTCTTGCAGAAATGTCCTGGAGGAATTAGGAAAGGGGTCCGATGTTGACGTCCAGCGTGAAAAGCCATACATTTTTGGTATAACTTGTTCTTGCAGACACTCTTCAAGAAACCATTTCTGGTTTTTCCTCCGGTGAAAGCTGACACAGTGGACAATACTCTTCTCAACCCTATCATTAAGAAGATAATCCACGGAGACCGACCACCAGACATGCATCAGAGGTCAAGACTTCCTCCAAGCGGCTCAACAATAAGAACACGCACCTGGATGTAATTAAATTTGGCTAATCCTTCCAGCAATTATAACAACTATAGAACAATTGTACACACCCTTTTGCTTTCATATATAAACTGTCACTCTCCACTGTATTCCTTACTTTTACTCTACATCCTGAAGAGGGTCGATGTTTATTGACCGAAATATAGTGTGATTTATTCATATTTCCTGTGTTTCTTTTATGGGCCTTTTTGAAAAAACATGTTAAACTGTTCGATTACAGTTATAAATAAGACATATTAGCCCATCATGGAACCCCTTCGTTCTTTCCATATCTTCAGTTGGAATGCCGATATCAAGCATGTATTCAGACGTTATGAACGACTAGTGCAGGGACTTCACCGGAGGAAAAACCAGAAATGGTTTCTTGAAGAGTGTCTGCAAGAACAAGTTATACCAAAAATGTATGGCTTTTCACGCTGGACGTCAACATCGGACCCCTTTCCTAATTCCTCCAGGACATTTCTGCAAGAACGAATTATGTCAGCAAATCATGACATCTATGTATCACGGAGGAATATAAGTGAATTGGGGGTATCTCTTCGTCTGCTATGCCGAGATGATGGTATGTACGGAGATCTTTCTTCATATGTTCTGACTGGTGCTATTAATAGTAGTGTGACTCACTCCGAGAAATTGAATAATAAATTAGAAAGACTCATACGAAATAGTACATGGAATAATTTAGGATTGGAAAATAACGTTTTGAATTTATCGAACCGTCCACTCACAGTGAATGAGCAAACAGCTCTGAATCTAGGTATCTCCTTTGCTATGAAACCCGGACGGGAAAGTCATTTTGATTATGTGGTGGCCTTCGATAAACATTTCTCTAAAAACAATTTTGAAAAAGATGAAACTTGCCTAAAAGGAATCTTGTTAAATGCATTAGAACAAAGTAACAGTAAAAATCCGCTTCCCAGAAGGTTTCATAATGCATTTTTTTCATTAAACAAAACCGATAACATCATCATCACAAAATCGGATAAAAACGGAAAAATAGTCATTCTTGATAAAGAGACGTATGTCAACAAAGTTCAACAACTCTTCAACGATGACACTACATATGAAAAGCAAACAAAAGATCCCCGTAACTCTGTTGCTCCGGAGTTTTTCAAATCCGTAAGAAAAATCGGAAATAATAAAAAAGACATCGAGGTCTTAGAAAAAATTCAAAGTCATGAACCCTTCGTTGCCATATTTTTACGGGCTCCCAAAAACTCATAAGGACGGTATTCCCTTACGCCCAATCGTCTCATGTAAAGGGTCATTTATATATAATATATCAAAATGGTTAGCAGACTTGCTGTCTCTGTTTCTAGGGAGCTTTTCTTCAGCTCATATTAAGCATGCAGAGGACTTCATCCAGAAATTCAATAGATTAAATATCCCGGTAAACAATGTAAAACTCTTGAGTCTTGACGTAGAATCCCTATTTACAAAGGTCCCGATCAACGACGTATTAGGTTTCTTGAGGGAAAAATTAATCCCTTACGAAGATAACTTCCCCCTCGGTATTGAAAAAACAATTAAGTTAATTAAACTAAGCGTGTCAAATAACGTTTTCTCTTTCAATGGAAATTTTTACAAACAGAAATTTGGTTGTAGTATGGGCAGCCCGTTATCTCCAATTTTAGCTAACCTCTACATGGAATACTTTGAAACAGAAATTTTAACAACAATTAAACCTACGAACATGGTTTGGCCAACGCTATGTTGATGACATTTTCACATATTGGGATGATAGCTGAGGAGATTTCAATATATTTTTCAATAATCTAAATTCCCTAGTCCCTAGCATAAAATTTAAAACTGAATGGGAAAAAGATGGAAAATTAGCTTTTTTGGACATACTAATTATAAGGGAATCGACGGGGTATAATTTCACTGTGTATAGAAAACCAACTTTCTCTATTTCCTACATTCATTTCTTTAGTTATCACGACATTTCTGTAAAAATTGGAGTAGCTTGCAATCTATTTCTTAGAGGTTTGAGAATCTGTTCCCCAGCCTACCTAAATAAAGAATTGGAAATCATCCGTAAACAACTCGCCCAGCTATTCTACCCGACGTATGTCATAGAAAAGGCCATCAACAAAGCCAACACGATATATTATAAAGATAATGACGTTACTAACCAAAGAGATTTTAAAAATAAGATAAAACTCCCATATATAGAAGGTATTAAAAATATAACAAATCATATCAAAACTGAGAACCCCTTTGTTTTTTCATATCCAAAGACCATAGGAAGCGCCCTTATTAATGTTTATCAAAATAAAAGAGAAATAGAAGCCGGCGTTTACAAAATACCATGTAGGGACTGTGAAAAAGTGTACGTTGGGCAAACTGGCCGTTCGCTATCTCAAAGATTATCCGAACACAAAAGATCTGTTAGATATGGGTATGAAAATTCGGGGATTTTCATTCACCTTAGGGATTTAGGGCATCAGATTAACTGGAGTGAGTCGTCTTTGCTTTTTAAGAGTATCTGTCCGTACAGAAGGAAAATCCTGGAATCAGCCATCATAAATAAATCAAACACAATAAACCTATCTGGGGGCCAATGGAAAGCTGACACAGTGGACAATACTCTTCTCAACCCTATCATTAAGAAGATAATCCACGGAGACCGACCACCAAACATGCATCAGAGGTCAAGACTTCCTCCAAGCGGCTCAACAATAAGAACACGCACCTGGATGTAATTAAATTTGGCTAATCCTTCCAGCAATTATAACAACTATAGAACAATTGTACACACCCTTTTGCTTTCATATATAAACCGTCACTCTCCACTGTATTCCTTACTTTTACTCTACATCCTGAAGAGGGTCGATGTTTATTGACCGAAATATAGTGTGATTTATTCATATTTCCTGTGTTTCTTTTATGGGCCTTTTTGAAAAAACATGTTAAACTGTTCGATTACAGTTATAAATAAGACATATTAGCCCATCATGGAACCCCTTCGTTTTTTCCATATCTTCAGTTGGAATGCCGATATCAAGCATGTATTCAGACGTTATGAACGACTAGTGCAGGGACTTCACCGGAGGAAAAACCAGAAATGGTTTCTTGAAGAGTGTCTGCAAGAACAAGTTATACCAAAAATGTATGGCTTTTCACGCTGGACGTCAACATCGGACCCCTTTCCTAATTCCTCCAGGACATTTCTGCAAGAACGAATTATGTCAGCAAATCATGACATCTATGTATCACGGAGGAATATAAGTGAATTGGGGGTATCTCTTCGTCTGCTATGCCGAGATGATGGTATGTACAGAGATCTTTCTTCATATGTGCTGACTGGTGCTATTAATAGTAGTGTGACTCACTCCGAGAAATTGAATAATAAATTAGAAAGACTCATACGAAATAGTACATGGAATAATTTAGGATTGGAAAATAACGTTTTGAATTTATCGAACCGTCCACTCACAGTGAATGAGCAAACAGCTCTGAATCTAGGTATCTCCTTTGCTATGAAACCCGGACGGGAAAGTCATTTTGATTATGTGGTGGCCTTCGATAAACATTTCTCTAAAAACAATTTTGAAAAAGATGAAACTTGCCTAAAAGGAATCTTGTTAAATGCATTAGAACAAAGTAACAGTAAAAATCCGCTTCCCAGAAGGTTTCATAATGCAATTTTTTCATTAAACAAAACCGATAACATCATCATCACAAAATCGGATAAAGACGGAAAAATAGTCATTCTTGATAAAGAGACGTATGTCAACAAAGTTCAACAACTCTTAAACGATGACACTACATATGAAAAGCTAACAAAAGATCCCCGTAACTCTGTTGCTCCGGAGTTTTTCAAATCCGTAAGAAAAATCGGAAATAATAAAAAAGACATCGAGGTCTTAGAAAAAATTCAAAGTCATGAACCCTTCGTTGCCATATTTTTACGGGCTCCCAAAAACTCATAAGGACGGTATTCCCTTACGCCCAATCGTCTCATGTAAAGGGTCATTTATATATAATATATCAAAATGGTTAGCAGACTTGCTGTCTCCGTTTCTAGGGAGCTTTTCTTCAGCTCATATTAAGCATGCAGAGGACTTCATCCAGAAATTCAATAGATTAAATATCCCGGTAAACAATGTAAAACTCTTGAGTCTTGACGTAGAATCCCTATTTACAAAGGTCCCGATCAACGACGTATTAGGTTTCTTGAGGGAAAAATTAATCCCTTACGAAGATAACTTCCCCCTCGGTATTGAAAAAACAATTAAGTTAATTAAACTAAGCGTGTCAAATAACGTTTTCTCTTTCAATGGAAATTTTTACAAACAGAAATTTGGTTGTAGTATGGGCAGCCCGTTATCTCCAATTTTAGCTAACCTCTACATGGAATACTTTGAAACAGAAATTTTAACAACAATTAAACCTACGAACATGGTTTGGCAACGCTATGTTGATGACATTTTCACATATTGGGATGATAGCTGAGGAGATTTCAATATATTTTTCAATAATCTAAATTCCCTAGTCCCTAGCATAAAATTTAAAACTGAATGGGAAAAAGATGGAAAATTAGCTTTTTTGGACATACTAATTATAAGGGAATCGACGGGGTATAATTTCACTGTGTATAGAAAACCAACTTTCTCTATTTCCTACATTCATTTCTTTAGTTATCACGACATTTCTGTAAAAATTGGAGTAGCTTGCAATCTATTTCTTAGAGGTTTGAGAATCTGTTCCCCAGCCTACCTAAATAAAGAATTTGAAATCATCCGTAAACAACTCGCCCAGCTATTCTACCCGACGTATGTCATAGAAAAGGCCATCAACAAAGCCAACACGATATATTATAAAGATCATGACGTTACTAACCAAAGAGATTTTAAAAATAAGATAAAACTCCCATATATAGAAGGTATTAAAAATATAACAAATCATATCAAAACTGAGAACCCCTTTGTTTTTTCATATCCAAAGACCATAGGAAGCGCCCTTATTAATGTTTATCAAAATAAAAGAGAAATAGAAGCCGGCGTTTACAAAATACCATGTAGGGACTGTGAAAAAGTGTACGTTGGGCAAACTGGCCGTTCGCTATCTCAAAGATTATCCGAACACAAAAGATCTGTTAGATAGGGGTATGAAAATTCGGGGATTTTCATTCACCTTAGGGATTTAGGGCATCAGATTAACTGGAGTGAGTCGTCTTTGCTTTTTAAGAGTATCTGTCCGTACAGAAGGAAAATCCTGGAATCAGCCATCATAAATCAATCAAACACAATAAACCTATCTGGGGGCCAATGGAAAGCTGACACAGTGGACAATACTCTTCTCAACCCTATCATTAAGAAGATAATCCACGGAGACCGACCACCAGACATGCATCAGAGGTCAAGACTTCCTCCAAGCGGCTCAACAATAAGAACACGCACCTGGATGTAATTAAATTTGGCTAATCCTTCCAGCAATTATAACAACTATAGAACAATTGTACACACCCTTTTGCTTTCATATATAAACCGTCACTCTCCACTGTATTCCTTACTTTTACTCTACATCCTGAAGAGGGTCGATGTTTATTGACCGAAATATAGTGTGATTTATTCATATTTCCTGTGTTTCTTTTATGGGCCTTTTTGAAAAAACATGTTAAACTGTTCGATTACAGTTATAAATAAGACATATTAGCCCATCATGGAACCCCTTCGTTTTTTCCATATCTTCAGTTGGAATGCCGATATCAAGCATGTATTCAGACGTTATGAACGACTAATGCAGGGACTTCACTGGAGGAAAAACCAGAAATGGTTTCTTGAAGAGTGTCTGCAAGAACAAGTTATACCAAAAATGTATGGCTTTTCACGCTGGACGTCAACATCGGACCCCTTTCCTAATTCCTCCAGGACATTTCTGCAAGAACGAATTATGTCAGCAAATCATGACATCTATGTATCACGGAGGAATATAAGTGAATTGGGGGTATCTCTTCGTCTGCTATGCCGAGATGATGGTATGTACAGAGATCTTTCTTCATATGTGCTGACTGGTGCTATTAATAGTAGTGTGACTCACTCCGAGAAATTGAATAATAAATTAGAAAGACTCATACGAAATAGTACATGGAATAATTTAGGATTGGAAAATAACGTTTTGAATTTATCGAACCGTCCACTCACAGTGAATGAGCAAACAGCTCTGAATCTAGGTATCTCCTTTGCTATGAAACCCGGACGGGAAAGTCATTTTGATTATGTGGTGGCCTTCGATAAACATTTCTCTAAAAACAATTTTGAAAAAGATGAAACTTGCCTAAAAGGAATCTTGTTAAATGCATTAGAACAAAGTAACAGTAAAAATCCGCTTCCCAGAAGGTTTCATAATGCAATTTTTTCATTAAACAAAACCGATAACATCATCATCACAAAATCGGATAAAGACGGAAAAATAGTCATTCTTGATAAAGAGACGTATGTCAACAAAGTTCAACAACTCTTAAACGATGACACTACATATGAAAAGCTAACAAAAGATCCCCGTAACTCTGTTGCTCCGGAGTTTTTCAAATCCGTAAGAAAAATCGGAAATAATAAAAAAGACATCGAGGTCTTAGAAAAAATTCAAAGTCATGAACCCTTCGTTGCCATATTTTTACGGGCTCCCAAAAACTCATAAGGACGGTATTCCCTTACGCCCAATCGTCTCATGTAAAGGGTCATTTATATATAATATATCAAAATGGTTAGCAGACTTGCTGTCTCCCTTTCTAGGGAGCTTTTCTTCAGCTCATATTAAGCATGCAGAGGACTTCATCCAGAAATTCAATAGATTAAATATCCCGGTAAACAATGTAAAACTCTTGAGTCTTGACGTAGAATCCCTATTTACAAAGGTCCCGATCAACGACGTATTAGGTTTCTTGAGGGAAAAATTAATCCCTTACGAAGATCACTTCCCCCTCGGTATTGAAAAAACAATTAAGTTAATTAAACTAAGCGTGTCAAATAACGTTTTCTCTTTCAATGGAAACTTTTACAAACAGAAATTTGGTTGTAGTATGGGCAGCCCGTTATCTCCAATTTTAGCTAACCTCTACATGGAATACTTTGAAACAGAAATTTTAACAACAATTAAACCTACGAACATGGTTTGGCAACGCTATGTTGATGACATTTTCACATATTGGGATGATAGCTGGGGAGATTTCAATATATTTTTCAATAATCTAAATTCCCTAGTCCCTAGCATAAAATTTAAAACTGAATGGGAAAAAGATGGAAAATTAGCTTTTTTGGACATACTAATTATAAGGGAATCGACGGGGTATAATTTCACTGTGTATAGAAAACCAACTTTCTCTATTTCCTACATTCATTTCTTTAGTTATCACGACATTTCTGTAAAAATTGGAGTAGCTTGCAATCTATTTCTTAGAGGTTTGAGAATCTGTTCCCCAGCCTACCTAAATAAAGAATTTGAAATCATCCGTAAACAACTCGCCCAGCTATTCTACCCGACGTATGTCATAGAAAAGGCCATCAACAAAGCCAACACGATATATTATAAAGATCATGACGTTACTAACCAAAGAGATTTTAAAAATAAGATAAAACTCCCATATATAGAAGGTATTAAAAATATAACAAATCATATCAAAACTGAGAACCCCTTTGTTTTTTCATATCCAAAGACCATAGGAAGCGCCCTTATTAATGTTTATCAAAATAAAAGAGAAATAGAAGCCGGCGTTTACAAAATACCATGTAGGGACTGTGAAAAAGTGTACGTTGGGCAAACTGGCCGTTCGGTATCTCAAAGATTATCCGAACACAAAAGATCTGTTAGATATGGGTATGAAAACTCGGGGATTTTCATTCACCTTAGGGATTTAGGGCATCAGATTAACTGGAGTGAGTCGTCTTTGCTTTTTAAGAGTACCTGTCCGTACAGAAGGAAAATCCTGGAATCAGCCATCATAAATCAATCAAACACAATAAACCTATCTGGGGGCCAATGGAAAGCTGACACAGTGGACAATACTCTTCTCAACCCTATCATTAAGAAGATAATCCACGGAGACCGACCACCAGACATGCATCAGAGGTCATAGACTTCCTCCAAGCGGCTCAACAATAAGAACACGCACCTGGATGTAATTAAATTTGGCTAATCCTTCCAGCAATTATAACAACTATAGAACAATTGTACACACCCTTTTGCTTCATATATAAACTGTCACTCTCCACTGTATTCCTTACTTTTACTCTACATCCTGAAGAGGGTCGATGTTTATTGACCGAAATATAGTGTGATTTATTCATATTTCCTGTGTTTCTTTTATGGGCCTTTTTGAAAAAACATATATATATATATATATATATATATATATATATATATATATATATATATATATATATATATATATTTATATATTTTGTGTGTGTGTATGTACACTCACATATATATATATATATATATATATATATATATATATATATATATATATATATATATATATATATATATATATATATATATATATATATATATATATATATATATATATATATATATATATATATATATATATATATATATATATATATATATATATATATATATATATATATATATATATATATATATATATATATATATTCAAATGAATTGCATTTGGTTCTAGAGATATTCAGATATATATAAAAGGTAAACGAAGTTGAACAATTCAGGAGTTGTATCTACATTTATTAAGGAAATCAGGGAAATCATCTTGAGAGTCATAGTCTACTGTTGAGAATGTTTTGACTCGTTACATGTATTGCGAAAGAATTTCCTGTGGATATATATATATATATATATATATATATATATATATATATATATATATATTTATATATATATATATATATATATATATATATATATATATATATATATATATATATATATATATATATATATATCCTCAAGGTTGGATTCAATATTTAATCCCAATTAGGGTTGATATTTGCATATGATTAAAGTCACGTGTTTTAGTGACAAATGATCATCATAAATAGTCATATGTTCCAAACTCATTAATGACCTATCATGGTGGATATAGGTAGATTTAAAGACAAAATAAAGATTCCTGAATTCGACAGGTATATGCCCAACGGACTTGGGATGATCTTACCTCTCTTAATGTCTTATTGGTAGAGTCTTCTGTTGGGATTTAGAACAATAAGTTCGAGCCTGTACCTAGCCAGAAGCATTAATCCCAAATAAATTTCCAGTGGTTATATATTCTCAAGGTTCAATTCAATATTAAATCACATTCATAGTTAATATTTACATCTATTGACGTCGTGTGTCTTAGTTTCAAGGTTTAAAGACTACTCATGGATAGCAGAGGCAAATGAGAGTTACAGTATCCTAGCTAGCAGGACGATGCCCTAAACTGTGCTGACCATATAATACTGTAAGATCAATGCCCAAGCCTCCTCTTCATCCAAGTTAAGACTAGGGAAGCCCAGACAATGACTGCTGATGACTTAGCTGGTAGACCTATAAGCTCCCCCAAATCTCCATCCTTAGCCCAAAAGGATGTTGCCGTTGCAGACACCACAAAAAACTATTGAGCTTTTACGGAATTGGAACCGCAGTATTTCCAGTATTGTAGGATGTGATATTTTTCATGTTCTGTTATGTTATTAGATTTATTACGTGTTGGTTCAAGGATAGTTTTATGTTTGAATATCCTCTCTGTTCAACAAACCAATTGTCGAAATAAAGGAAGGGGTGATGATTGTGTTGCAAAGACGCTTGTCAATCATTTACATTCATGGATGTGGGATTTTCTTTGCATCATGTCAAATTATCTCCCTTCATTAGGACTGAAATCATTAAAGTAAACGAGTTGATAAACATTCATCAATCAAATATTTGAAATTAAATCTATTGGTAAAATTGTGATAGCATGCAACATAACTTAATCTTTGTCACCTGCCTTCAATTAGTTCATAATACATGTTGTATAAGATTTTTCATAACTCTGACCATCCTTTACATCCAGATCTCCCCGGACAATTCTATCCTGTTCGTAATACTAGGCAGGCAGTTAATTCTAATAGCCAGTCCTTCTCCATCATAAGGCTCAATACTACACAATATCCCAGAAGCTTTATTCCAGCTGTTACCAAGTTGTGGAATAATCTCCCTAATCGGGTAGTTGGATCAGTAGAACTTCAAAAGTTCAAAGTTGGAGCAAATGTTTTTATGTTGACCAGGCTGAAATGAGTCTTTTTATAGTTTATAAATGACATCTGTTTTTTGACGTTGTTAACCCTTTTACCCCAAAAGGACATACTGGTACGTTTCACAAAACTCATCCCTTTACCCCCATGGACGTACCGGTACGTCCTTGCAAAAAAAATGCTATAAAATTTTTTTTTTCATATATTTGATATTTCTTTGAGAAAATTCAGGCATTTTCCAAGAGAATGAGACCACCCTGACCTCTCTATGACAAAAATTAAGGCTGTTAGAGCAATTTAAGAAAAATATACTGCAAAATATGCTGGGAAAAAAATAACCCCCTGGGGGTTAAGGGTTGGAAATTTCCAAATAGTCTGGGGGTAAAAGGGTTAATAGTTTATATATGATATATCTATTTTGACGTTGTTACTGTTTTTAGAATGATTTATTGTTAATTTGTTCTCATCCTTTATTTATTTCCTTATGTCTTTTCCTTACTTGGACTTATAGCATTTTATTTTCCAACTAGGGCTGTAGCTTGGCTAATAATAATAATAATAATAATAATAATAATAATAATAATAATAATAATAATAATAATAATAATAATAATAAACTAAAATAAAGACATAAACAAACACAAATACACTTTTACATTGAACAGAGAAAAACAGGCAAAAATATATATCACAGCACAAACACTGAACTTAGTAAAGTTATTACTTGACTGAAAATTACAAGTTAAGTTGAGCCCAACGGGACGTTTCAACGGTGAGTGATTAAGGGCTGGAAATGGTCGTTTAATGATAATGAAACTCGCGGTAAGGTAAAGATTAGCTTTTAGGTGACTTGCATCATATTTTAAAATCAGAATAGTTGATGGTCTTCCTACATGCATAAGCTGGATTAGGAAGAGAAGAAACTTACGTCTTTATTTAGTGTGCATCACTTACAATGGATGGCCCCTTTATATCCTCGATGAGAATCAATCCAGAACTTCAAGTGAAGGTTGAAAAAAAAAGCATAAGTAACTTAAATACATTTAGAACCATTGATATATATATATATATATATATATATATATATATATATATATATATATATATATATATATATATATATATATATATATATATATATATATCAAAATCTGTTTTTTGGGCTCAGGCCATGTCGTCCTGATGGAAGTTTACCAGAGCATTACTGTATCTGTGGATTCCCAATCTGTGCCGTACTCTCAAGAAAGTATTTTCCTATTCCGTCTAGACCTAGTGACCTATGATGTTACCGTCATACATCATTTCATCTAAGCATGAACTATGTTAGTGCTTCCTGCCCCCTACAGGGATGAGTCATACTACACTCTGGAAAAGTCTCGAGGAGTACATAAAAACTTATGGAGGACAAAATGACAAGCTTGTATAGTTGTCTCGCCCTATACATTATAAAGGAAAGTTTGTATAAGAGTCGCCAAAGTCAGAATGAATTTGTGACACCTTCCCCAAAGTGACCACTCTTAGTAACTATTGGATAATGGTTATATCCGCATAGAAACAAATTTTGCCTCTTTGCTACCAACCTGTTAGGGTAATACGTCAACCCTTCCAAGGAAGGGTTAGAGTGAGTGGACTTTTGCTTGAATCAGGGAACAGTCTCGAAAGACATACCATGATAAAAATATCCATATTTTAATCTTAATGCTCAGTACATTTCTAATAAAATGAGTGTGGGCAAAAACACGTAGGGTTCATTATGAAGTAGTTTATTAAAATTTGATAAACGAACATATCAGATCACATTTATAAAATCTAAGTAATGTGGATGATATGCGTAAAAGCATAAAGAAAAACAGTCAACAGAAAATATTGTTTCATCTGCTAGGAAACAGATTTGCCACTTCAATAGAATTATTAATAATAATGATTTAGTCTGTATACTGTTTACATACTGTACACTAGCGTAAAAAACGCTTGGCACAAGTGTCCGTATTATGCCATAAATTACCAACGTCAATGGAACAGTTCGTAAGGACACTTTCGTGGCCTATCGCTCAGCGTGCAGTAACATACAGTGACTACACGCGCACCCTCTTAATTAATCGTCCCAAATTAATTACACTGTTCCTCGCAGACTTAAAACAGAAGGTTAAAGAATTCTACCTGCTGCTACCACAGATCTCATAAGTTGCTCCACTTGCTTCGCATAGTGCATAAAGAACGCCTTGGATGACTACCAGCTGGTGTGCAAATAAGGATGTTCAAAGTCCATATAATTAAAGAAATTTTATGGAGGAGGCAACTTTCCTCGGATCATGACTAACAGGTGTACTGTCTGGATCCGTTCTGTGAATAACACGGGAGAATTTCGCCCTTAGTTATGGATAACTTTGAACCCAGGGTTTCTCTTCTGAAAAGCTGTCCTCCCATAAAGTCTGAAGTTCTAAGAAGATAGACCTTTAGGCACTCCACTTCCTCCAGAGGGCAGATTCTCTAGGGACCCCACCTATTGGTGGGTAGCTTGATCCTGGTAAGAAACGTTGGGTCTGGAAATAGAATCAGTTCTCCCTCCAAGAACTGGACGTGGCCTTCCTCTGTAGAGAGAGCCACTATTCACTAACTCTGGCCTCCAAGGCAAGTACAAACAGAAATATGACTTAAATTTAAAACCTTCTAAGCCCATTCCTCATTGTTCATTATTTATACACAATGAGGAATCATATCTAATGACCAAGCAAATGGTCTTTGGAAGCGCTGAAAAGCTAGTTCATTAAGAACGTCGTTAGAAAAGTCGACCTGTAAGGCATATGGTATCTGATTTGTCAAGGCAGGTTTGAACAATAGAATTGTGTAGGCTGCTAAACCTTGCTCATGAAGAAGAATGAAAAGGATAAATAGGAACCTGTCGGGATTTCTTTCAGTTTCTTCACCTTGACAAAGGATAGCTATTTCTTCCCTGAAGCCTCATAATGTCTTCTGGTTTCCTCCAAAAGTCTAAACCGACTTTTAGACACCGAATCTTTTTCTCATCGTTAAGGAGAGAAAATCATGAGATGTAGGTTCCATGTTTTCTGTGATGGAGCGAAGACAGTCGACTTCTGTACTCGCTGAGACAGGGATGGATCCAGTAGCGGAATGAATTTTAATCGTAGTTCCAATGCCAGAGGGAACCACACGCTATTTGGCCACTTGTGGGCCACTATTGCAGCTTTCCCTTTGAAGGATCTCAGCATATCGAGGACCTTCAAAAGGAGGTGTGCGGAGGGAACAGATAGATACAGGACCATCTGATCCAGCCCAGGGACATAGTGTCCACTGCCTCCGCTAACGGATCCTCGTAAGGGGATACGTAACAAACTATTTTCTTGTTGTCTTTCGTCACAAAGAGGCCTATTTGCAGCTCTGGGACTTGACTTGAGATTAAGGAGAATGATCCTACGTCCAGGGACCATTCTGACTCTATAGGTGTAAACGTAGATAGAGCGTCCGCTGTCACATTGCGGAACTCTTGTATATGAACTGCTGACAGGTGCCATTTCTTCGCGTTTGATGCATATTTTCTCCAGCCTCCTGTTGCATCCTTAAGCTGTGCTCTGAGCACTGGATCTGTTATCGAAGCAAACTGTAGAGAGCCCAGCACTCTCTCCTGTTCGCGCCTTCATATCCGTTTGGATTTCAATAGTCTCTTGACAGATCCTGCTAATTCTTTTACTCTTCTTACTGGGAATGGAAAGCCGATGTGACTCCAAATTCCACTTGATTCCCAACCACCGAAATTTTTGAGATGGAGAAAGACGAGACTTTTTGATGTTGATATTGAATCCCAGATGTTCCAGGAACTGAATTACTATCTTAGAAGCTTGCATGCATACTGTCCTGGATGCTGCCCACACCAACCAGTCGTCCGAGTAGGCTACTACTTGGACCCCTTTTAGGCGTAACTGATGGATGGTTGTGTTCGCAAGCTTCGTGAAAATCCTTGGGGCTATGTTTAGCCCAAAAGGCATGGTTCTGAAGGCGTAAAGTTATCAAAGTAACTTGAAACCTAGGTAGGGAGAGAGGTGACGAATAATTGGAATGTGCGAATAAGCGTTAAAGAAGTCTATAGACACAGCATATGCCCAGAATGACTCTGAGTTTTTCTGAGTCCTCGTTTGGAACACAAAACAGCCTTCCTTGGAATTTGTTGGACTTAGACTTCCGGATTACTCTTTAGATTAAGAGCTCTCGGACATATTCTTCCAGAGCGGGGGTTGAGTGTTGGAAGAATTGAGGAAATTGAGGTGGAGGACTGCTCCAGCTCCAACTTAGTCCATTCTTATTTAGGCTGTGGGCCCAGGGATCGAAGGTCCAGTGATCCCTAAAAAGCTGTAATCTCCCTCCTACTGGAAGTATCTACTTCTGCTGTTGTGGACCTGAGGCCTTGCCTCCTTGACCACGTCCTCCCCTGGATCCCCTTCCTCTTGAAGGGCGTCTAGAAGAACCTCTGGCTGTTCAGTTTGGCTCTCGAACGAAAGGAAGAAGTCTGCCTTTCGGAGGCTGGGTTAAGAACTGGCGACAGTGTCGCCGTTTGTTGAGGTACCAGTTGGTACGTGGTTGGAGGTTGTGCCACCGTCTGAGGCACCGCGGTCACAGGAAGTTGTTGTTGATGTTGCTGTCGGCAGGGTTTAGACGGCCGAGAAGATGGCTTAGGCCTTTTGTCTACTACCTCTTTAACCACTTCATTGGGAAAGAGGTCTTTACCTCAAATACGAGAGGAGATCAGCTTCCTCGGGTCGTGCCTCACCGCAGCCGAGGCGAACACGAACTCTCTACAGGCTCTCCTAGCTTTAATAAAGCTATAGAAATCCTTTGTAACTGTGGCCAGATGGGCTTTGGCCACAACCATGAACATGTCCTGGTTCTTGGGGTCACTTGCCATCATTTCTAGTGTTGTTTGTAACGACATTGATGCCGCAAGTCTTTCTTTTGTCTCCTGCTCTCTACGCAAGAGAGCCTCCGACAGTTTTGGAAGCGCCTCACCGAACTGGCGTTCAGCAATATCAGCTTCTAGTTTCCCGACTGAGAAGGTAACGTGTATGTCCTTCCAGTCTTCTTGGTCTAAGGGCAAGGATTAGAGATAACGACTTGTACTCCTTTAAGGAGGGGCATGGTTTCCCTGCCTCCACCGCATTTAAGGCAGCCTTATATCCCTTTTCCAAGAAAGGAAAGGCTCTGGTAGGAAAGGCCACAAAGGAAGGAAGCTTCTACTCAAGGCGGGCACCTTTGAGTTAGTGAAGCCCCTCTCTTTCATCGAGCTCGATAGTAACGTCTGAGCTTTACTATGGTCAAAAACTATGACCTCCGGCTCCGTCTCCTCCTTTAAGGCTGGCTCCTTCCTAAGACGGGCATACCAGTCCAGATAAAAATCTTTGTTGGCCAAAATTCCACTTCTTCCAGGGGAATTGCTCCCAACTTTTTTGAGATCACGATCTCCCCGGTTGTCATTGGCATGTGTTCGGCATACCTCCAAGGATTGGTATTCGAGCACAAGGGAAGATCCTTCACGGTGAGCCGCTTCTGGGGCCCACGTGATACTGTAAGTCTACGTAATTCCAGTTTCATTGCAGCTTCCTTCTCATCATTCTTCCTTTGAATTTGTTGGATCATCTCAACAATGGAAGAAAGAGTCCTTCCCAGTTCATCTGGGATAGCAGACGATGTAGAAGGAACCGGTTCTGGGTCCAGAACTGACGTAACCGACACTTCGTCGATTTCTTGCTCTTGTACTTGAGAAGTCTGAAACAGCTCCTCCTCCTGAGCTTCTCCTAGAAGGTCCTTCTCAGTAGAATCCGACACCTCCGACATCCTATCGTCCAATTGGATGTCTTGAAGGGCGGCTGAGACTTCAGAATCTACCGGATTCAAGGCAATTGGTATCTCTACCTGAGGCTGGGGGATGATTGCATCAGCCGATGCTTTAGGGAAAAGGTAGGCCCTCATCTTCTCATTTGGAACGTCGAGACCTGAGGTGTTTTTCTGAAAACCCCTCACCCAAGATCGTAACGTTTCCCTGGCAGCATCCCTTGACTCCGTTGACTTAGGGTCGTCAAAAGCCTCGGTAATCAGGTTAGAACAAACTGTACAAACCTGAGCGTCCCAATAGCGGAGAGCACCTCTGGAGGCTGTGCATGCTGCGTGCCTCCTGCAATAATGATGTCCACAGAAGTTCTTACTGCGGACATTACAGAACACACTCCCAAACTTTGGATGGTCCTCCTGTAAAGAAAAGAAAAATCCATGAGTATCAAGTGAAGGCTTTTCACTTATATTGAAACATTTAGCTTATATAGAAAAGCTATAAAAGAAAGAAGGAAAGACACATACTTGTATTTCCTGTTCAGTCAATTGCTGTAGCCTCCCAAAATATAAAACTAAGGTTAATTCTATACTAGAATACCTTATGTAATTTCCTAAACGGAAATTTAATGTGTAGTTTTAATATATGGGATTGAAAGAATACAGAAAGAACTCACTTTCTATATAAAGTACGGGCTCAACAAAATGCTGTACAAGATAACATTAAGTATGATGAAGAACATTAGTGTTATCGCAAACTCTGTACAACAGTTTCTACTAATGCAGTGTGTACTACACTACGAATATAGCAACTACTGTACATCGCATGTTATTGTGCCGGCCGACAACTACCCCTTTATAGATCAAAGATATACTATCTTTAACTAATAGGCGGCAGCCCACTGATTCGCGACTGTTTGCCGGCCGGCAATCATTGCCAGCCGACGGGTGCAAACACTAAAACCCGGCTGCCGGCCGCTAATTTTAGCGGCCAGCGAATTCGGGCTGTGATTCCACTGCCAGCCGGCAAAGGTAATAAAACCATGCCACCGACAGTAGCCAAGAATCAGCCGGGATAGGGGTGCAACACAATAGTCATAGAAAAAGTATGGATGTAAAGTTATAGGGCGGCATGCCATACGACCTTCCATCCAGAAAGAGTGAACTTATGGAAGGGGAGAATGTAACATTCAGGCTTCCAAAGAATCCATAGTCTGCCGGGCTCTACTACACGGACATGGAAGGGAGACCAAGGGAGGTCTGGGGTACACTCTGCAAAGAATAAAGGGTCTCTGCCGGCCCACACGTAGTGCCGGCCGGCAGAGAGCTGACCCTGTCCTCCATCCTAACGTAAACTAGGTACGGAAGTAGGACTACGGCTAAAAGAAAATAAAAGAAAGAGAGGTGGGGAAGGTATAAGGGTCCTATAGACTTCGTTCTAGCAGGAGACACACTCAGCCGTTAGGGAAGCTCATCCTAACCAAGAATTGTCTATTAGGGAGGAAGATTGGCAAAACTTGCTAACCTCCTCCCAACCAGAACAAAGTTAGGTGAAGTTATTTCGCCGGGCAACAGAGAAAACTCATTTTCCAGCCCGAAAAAAATAACACAGGACAGTCTGCTAGGCCACTTGAGGAAGGAATCATCTCGTACAGAATCCTTACAACATGGATTAGGGAAGCAAAGCTTCCGGTGTCCGCCCCTAACTTAGCAAAGGAGACTCTTTTTCTATGCTAGGAAGAGGCAGACCACAGACTAAAAACTCTGATGTTCTGCCCTAACCCAAAAAACCAGTCACTCTGGTTATCAGGTCATGACAGACATATCCTAGAATAGTTATACCTGAATTATTATACAGATAGAACCCCTAGGATTAAGCCGAAGGCTTACAGAGGGAGAGAGTGATTGAACTTAGCCTCGGGAAGAGAAAAAGAACAATCGAGGATGTGCGAAAGTATACTACTGTACCTAGAATATTAGACTAGGTAAGATGAGAATCAATTACCTAAATCACCGAAAGTCTCTCGTATACAATCTTGGAAAAAACATTCAACAATATCTTACATGTATAAAATATTTGCCCATAGCTTGAATGAAATAACACTCGGAAAAACTTATACCATGCATGAAAGTACTAGTGCCAGACGTCTAGGCTACGAAACCTCGCAAAAGGCAGGATCGGTACCTCGACCCGTGTCGAATTCACCGAGCTAACACTGACCGAACACCGAACAATATAAGCATTCTTAGAGTAGCTAAATAGCAAAATTATTAAAGCATAACAAACCGGGAACGTTGCTCTAGCTAACTAACTGACCCGTAAGAGCGAGCGATAGCATCCAGCATGCCTCTGGTAGGCAACAGCTCTTGTTTACGTTAGAATCACTTTTGATTTAATTCAAAACGCAAGAGCCTACACTTGTACATAGTAAAGATAATACTCAACTTCCTAGAGGCAGAAGAGGCCGGAGAAGTAATCAAAATGTTGAATTAAATCCAAAATAACGAGAGAACACAGGGAAAACACAGAGTAGTTGAGCTACACAAAATAGAAATAAAGAGGGCGCCACCGCCTTCATCAGATACACACTGGAAACGGAATAGTTGAGATGCCTTATGAGCGGCTCTCTTTTCATTCTCATTTCGGATTCTTGTCACTATATCCCCCTTGAAGCGTTAATACTGTTAAGGCGAAGATAGCCATGTGACGTGTCAAGAATACGTCCTCTGATTTTATGCGATATCCCTGTGAGATTATTTAGGGATATTCGCTCCAGGTGTTAGAATTCTGGATACCTTACGGTAAAATTCTCTGGGAATATCACTGTAGTCAAATATACCCTAGAAAGCTACCTAATAGGAACTTCCATCAGGACGACATGGCCTGAGCCCAAAAATATATATATATATATATATATATATATATATATATATATAAACAGATGGATTCTGGAAGGGTGTGTCTGAATTTCAACATGGCTATCATAGTCAATGTTTTTTTTTTCTTTTTTTTTTCTTTTGAACTTGAAATTGACAAAGAAATATAACTTCGTATATGCCTTTCTAAGTTACCTTTCATCATTTTAATACTAACGTGCAAATAGTAATGAGAAATAAATTACCTTTTTTGAAAGGTAATCTATGGTCTGAACATATCGTTTAAAAGTGTAGCCAGTTTTTCAAAATAGTTAATGATATGGGTGACTAATATAACCAAAATAT
>NC_090737.1:65564967-65572467 GCF_036898095.1 Palaemon carinicauda
GTGAGATCGTTGTCATTGCATGGACATGTGTCGTAAAATGTCAATTAAACAATATCCAACAGATGTTGTAGATCTGAGCACAGAGCCCCAAAAGAATATTTGCAATTAAATGGCAAGACAGGAATAGAAATGAAACTATAAGATAGATTACTTGAGTGCCACATGTGGATAAGATTATGGTGAAGGGTAGTTGAAGATAGCTTGTGCATGCTCTTTACAATTCCCAAGAGAGATTAGTTCCCCAAACTTTTAAATTAGCTCCACAAGGGACTAGAAGAGTTGGAAGTCCTAGGCTAACATGGCTGAGAACTATGAATTGTGAAGTAGAAGATGATGAACGGAGAGGGATTGATTTAAAAGGTCAAGATGGAGACGACTGGTGAAATACCGCCGAGACATTATGCGTCAAAAGACGTAGAAGGAGATTATGATGATAAAAGGTTTGCAAACCTGCGAGTCATTCAAGCAGGGCCAGTGTGTCATGAATGTAAACTTCTGAAATTGTCACATTGAAATGCAAAACAAAAGAATTGAATTTGGGCATGTCCCTGTTCCTACTTAGTTTAATTATGAGGACATCATGAACTTCCAAAAGTTAGATAATATTTTGTCTTTGAGAAAGCAACTTGAAATCATCACCTATCAACGAATGTGTCAATTAAATATGGAAAACACTTATACCATGGAGTATTTTTCAATTAACAGTAAGTGATTTACAGATTTCCTTTGATTAGTATGGAATTTATCCACTGTTGATCTACGAAAATTATATCTTTCTTAAAGTTATTTTTAAAACTAAACTCACAATTGTTTTATGGTCTTTATTTTTCCCAAATAAATTAAAGATAGAGAATTATGCGAGGTCGAACTTTACAATAAATACACACAGTATTCCTACAAATAACTGAATTATGGTCTTACTTACAAGAAATTGAATTAAGGACATGGAAATGAATTTGTACTGTTGGTGCTAATGCTCCAGATATATTTTCTGTGTCCAAAGATATTTCACATTGCATGGAAGATATTGTGAATCTTCGGTTGCTACTATATGGCTTATCAACAAATGAAATCGATGTAATAAGCGTGTTACTATTACTGTAGACATACAATAGAATTCAGGTTATTCTCTTTTTATGGGGACTATAAGTAATGGTATGGTTTCATGTAGTTTCCTTATGATTTGAAAGCTGCCCATAAGTTTTAAAAATAAATGTAACATCTCTCCCATCCCCATGATACCCTTGATTAGGTTAATTGCATTGTCTAGTCCCTGTATAAGATAATTAGTAGTGAAAGTTAATTAATTAGAGCTTCCAAGTAAGCCAATTGTTTAACTCACTTTCGGCATTTTTGTTTTTTAAGGAATTTATGTTTTCTTCAACTGATTTCAACGCATCCTGAGCCTGCTTCGTGGTATGCATCACGTGAGTGATTCATTGTTCACTTACTTTACTGAGCGATAAAGCTTGATATATTTTTAATTGGACATTAATTAAGCCATTAATTATTCTATATTGTAGATCTGGGAGCTCCCTGTCAGTTTTTAAACCCAATGCTAGTCCTTCTATGTTTCCGAACCAATTTATGCCTCTTCCTTCTCTCACCCTTTGCTTTCTTAAATGTCCCAAGCTATGTTAACTAGTATCGAATACACTCTTCACAGTACAGAGGATTTCTTGAAATTTATTTGTTGTATTGTTATCTATGTTAAATTATTTTCTTAACACTTTTGTAGACTTCAACAACTCTCCTTATAAAATTAAGTGTCATATTCCACAATCAGAGTATACAATTCTGAGGCAAACGGAACAGTGGTATGTAATATAAAAACAACTCTACTTCTGATGGTTGTTTCCATATTGGTATAAGCCACAGACAAGGCAATGCACCTAAGGGAAAGACTTTCCTCAGGATATATATCGTTTGTATTCAGAAGAAGAGCTTACAGTATTTACTTAACAGTCAATATAACGCTTATGCCTTTCCTTGTCTTTTTCTCCTCTTTCCTCCAACTTCATTCTTTTCTCTCTACCAACTTCATTAGTCCTCAATTTCTCTTTCTATCTATCATTCCTACCTCAGTAAGTTCATTTTCAATTAAATTGTTATAGTAAACTATCGGGTACAGTTGTTAAACACTCTTGCTATCTGTTTCTTTCAGCTAATTCTATGGTACCACCTTTACAACACTTACAGCCAATTTGTACCAATTTCCATGAAATATAATTCTTATGGTGATTCATTCTTGAATATTGAGCAAAGCCCAATGAAGGGTGACTGTAACCTATGTTTACTTTTTTTCAATTTGCAATTTTTGTTAAAATATCACATGGTAAATATGAATTTTGTTTAAAGACTAAAAAGGTGGGGCATTACCAATGCTCTTTGTATGCAGTGTTTAATGCAAATCTTGCAGTGTTCGGTTATTTGACCAATTGTTTGTTTTATCTATCGCTAGAAATTTTAACGTACTCAATAGAACTCTATTTTTCATTCCACTAATGCATTTCAACACAGTCTATATGACAAATAGGTAAATGTTTGAGGCTATAAAGCTTTTTAAGGTTTTTCGAAAGCCTGATTTTTAAACTTGCTTCCTTGAGCGGAAGTTATTCCACAAGGTGATTCAAACTTCATAGAAAAATCCTTAGTACTTTGGCATCATCGAATGCTGATTTTGTTTTTAAGAGGGGAGCAAAAGTGTAACGAGTTTGAGTTTTAACTAAAACAGAAATATACTTATGCACTTCATATGAAATTAATAAAGGAACAATTACACTGACATTTGTGCTACTCCATTTTTGGTGAATGATGGGCAAAATTCATGCAGGTGAAATTCTTAATTGGGGTGTTTTTTTTTTTTTTTCCTTTAAATTGCAAAGGTGTCAACTTTTACCATATGATTGTATTTTCTACTACCATACAACCTGAATACTGTAATGAATGTGAGAGACATTCTGCACAAGAAATAATATATTAGACTAAATTTTTTCTTCAAAATGGACATGAGGTGTAATATGGACAGTATAATTAGGAATTTTAGGACATATATTAATTCAAGTTTTTTTGGCACTTCATAGTTAATTGCAGGTTGTTCATTTTGATTATGCGTCCAGTTCGCTGTTAACATTCTCTTTACAGGCTTCCAAAGCCATTTCCACTTTATGTTATTATCAGTGGGAAGATTGAACTATTTATAAACGATTATTAATTAGCCAATGTCCACAGTACAAAATTCCCAAGTGTGCCTGACATTAAAACCAAAAATATGATCATTAAGTAATTAAGAAGTTCAACTTTAATAAGTGTTCACAAAAAAAGAAAAAAAAATTACCTCTTCAAGTCCAAACGTGAAGGCCTCGGATGACTTAATACGTGAAACTGTTAAAATTTCATTAGACATTATGGATATATCAGCCCCTTATCAATAAGTCTAGATGAGATACAAACTTATATCTTGAGGTTAGTAATGGGGGGAAAGACAGTGTTCTTTTTTATTTCTACTTATGTGAGTATGACGCTACATGATGCTCAAGTGCATATCTGTTGGATATCAATGTGTTTGAGGAAACCCCAATGGCGGATAATTTGGATTAAGACGAGCAAGGAATCTGCGACTAACCTCATCTTTTGTTTGGTAAATATCTGATGCTGCAGCATTGGTGGAGGTTGTACTTTTACACATGGGTGCAATGTGCTCCACCTTCACACAGCGGTGACATCTGTCGTATGTTTTCCGTTGGGGACATCTTTCTTGACTATGTCATTTTCTTTGGGAATTGCCACATGTTGGGGACTTAATCTAGTCTCTGTTGTTAGGTCTCTTCTCAAGGCAAAGCTGTCATCATTTAATGGCGATTGTTCAACTGCTACAGCAATTGTCTCTTAACTCGAGGTCATGTTCTTTCTTCTAGCCCTCCTTCAAAGGCTTTTCTTGTAGATGGTCATGTTCTTCCAGCCTTTCCTTGCCACCAAAATAGGTGTAAACCAGTTCTTGACTCTCTTTAGCAGCATAAGGTCAAGCAGGGTTGAATGACACTAAATGGAAACACATTCTTCATATTTTCTAATCCATGGCTTGTTTAGCCTTGCCAATGTGTTGTTTTCCCTGCGAAATTTATCCGTCTTTTTTCATATGCGTAAATTTCTGTTTAAGGTAAAGACAAAATACTGTCCATGTGTTATTGGTTAAATATTCATCGGCATCCTTCATTTTGTGATTTACCTTAAAACAAGTTATATGCTTGGCCACCAAGAACATCTGCCAATGCCACTTCTACTGTATTTATGAAAGACTCAATACTACAGATTTTTTTTCTGAAGTTAGGTCCAGTAAGGTGGAAATTGGGAGTATCCTTGTGATGCGTGAGAAATCGGAACAGACCTGTGTGATGTCTTCCTGATTTTGTGTGAAGGTTTGTCATTTACCCTTTCAAGAATAAATATCGAGTGTCAATTTTTATCCCTTCCTCTAGGTGGTACTGCTTCTATGTCATACCTGTATTGGTATTGAGTTGAACCTGTCTAATGCATGATAATCAGTACCCTCTCGAAGTGTAAATGTCATACATTTAGTTTTTTCCTTCTTCAGGATATTCCATATCAGTGTCACTATTTGACCACATTTTTTCACTATGCTAAACGATTCACTTTATTGTTTGATTATACATGTCTGTCTAAACCCTCACGTTAGAACTTTAAACCCAATGCTGCCTCCAATTATCTTCTCACATCCAACAGTTTTCTATGTCAATAAAAGATACTCACTTTGCATGCACCAGTATGCTGAAAAATAAAAATGATAGGTTATGTTAGGGGATTGAAAAATTAACTAAATTTTCCAAGTGTGTTTTCTGCTGAGTTTCTTACACTTATCTTGTCCAAGAATTCCTTCACAATTAGACTTTTTGAAATGATTATGACCGATATAACCACATTCAAGATGATTACCACATAGATTGGAGGAAAAAGATTTAATGTTTATATAATGTTCATAGTCAATTACCACAAGGGATATTGTTTTATCTAGATTTTCCTTAACGAAGTCCGTAATCTTTCAAAAGCTGGCTAAGACTGATACAACTAGACTATCGTTCTTCTATCGTGGAAGGATACTTTGATATCTGTTGTTATCAAACACTGAGGGATGATAGGACGTGTCCATGAGTCCATAGCATAGTACATCTGGTGTTAGAGGGAATAGCTGACACCACCACATGTGCTTTCCTCGTGGTAATTGTGTGCTCACACAATAGTAAGTTCCCTTCTTGCACACTTACCCCTGTCTGGTAACACTAGAGAGATGAACGAAAGTATATCATAAACGTATTGCACCCAACTACATTGAATAACATGACAGGACGATGCACGGAAAGATGTTCGCATGATCTTTTCTTGTCATTGGTTGCAAATTTCCGAACAAGGTAATGCAGTGTACTGATATAAAAGGACACATTTAAATGTGCACAAAATTTGTCATATATACACACACAAACACACACATATGTATATATATATATATATATATATATATATATATATATATATATATATATATATATATATATATATATATATATATATATATATATATATATATATATATATATATATATATATATATATATATATATATATATATATATATATGTGGCAGGCATAACAACTTTTATTTATGTTCGATCTACCGGAATCCAGACATGGATGATTCTATCTTCGATTGTCTTCTTACCATTATGGCTAAGATACAAGAAGATGATAGAAAGGCTTCTTTTGTCTTTGTTGGTGATTTTAATGCTCACCATAGGGAGTGGTTAAGTTCTATCTCTCCTACCGATCGCCATGGCTTAAGAGCTTTAGACTTAGCCTCTGAATCAGGCTGTGAGCAAATCATAAATGAAGCTACTCACAGGTCTGGTAATTGCTTGGACCTTGTATACACTGACTCCCCTGGCGTTATAACTGGTAAGGTTGGTTCTCCAGTCGGGACATCTGATCATGCCTTGATTTCATTATTAGTGAAGACTGAGCAGCCTGTCCCTGATATATCATATTCTTGTAAAATTTATATGAAATCCCAAGCAGACTGGAATGGGATTTTACATGATCTTTTGTGCTTGAATTGGTCACAATTATATAATAGTGTAAATCCTGTTGACCCTTTGAATGAGAATCTAGTCAACATAATTGATAGGCGTATCAATTCTCGTGTGCTAAGGTACCGAGTGAAGGACAAACCGTGGTTCAATGATGATTGTAGACGTGCTTTTTTGGAGAAGCAGGAGGCCTATCAACTTTGGAAGGGTAACAGATCAGATTTGACCTGGAACAACTATACTCAGCTTCGAGCTTTTGCTCAGAGAGTTTATGCTTCAACTGAAAAGGAGTACAATTTAACCATAAAAGAAACACTTTCTGGTACAACTCAGGAACATAAATGGTGGTCTACCCTTAAATCTGCACTCTTTGGTGTAGATGCAACAGTTCCTCCTTTACTTAAACCAGATGGCTCAGTCACTCACTGTCCTAAGGAAAAGGCAACCCTTTTGGCTGATGTTTTTGACAGTAAACAGAGTAATGAAAAACTTGAACTTCCTCATTCCTGTTTTCCTGAAGCTAAACTAACTAGTTTAGCTTTTCGATCTCGTGAGATTAAAGCTCTGTTGATAGACCTTGATGCTTATGGAGGTGTAGACCCAAATGGTATTTTTCCTTTGTTTTTTATAAAGACAGCAGATTTCTTAGCTCCAAAGTTATCTGTTATTTTGCGCAAGTTAGCAAGAAGAGGAGCTTTTAGCACTAGTTGGAGAATTGGTAATGTTACTCCTCTATGTAAATGTGTTTGTGGTAGCTCAAGTCCCATTGATTACCGCCCAATTTCCATAACTCCCATATTATCTAAAGTTTTTGAACGTCTTCTGGCAAAACGTCTTAATAGGTTTGCTGAAGGTAATCATCTACTCCCTAGTTTGCAATTTGGTTTACGTAAAGGCCTTGGAGCATGTGATGCCCTTCTTACAATGTCCAATGCTGTACAGAAATTCCTTGATTGTGGTCGGGAAGTTCGTATGATTGGCCTTGATTTTAGTGGTGCCTTTGACCGTGTTAATCATGAGGCCCTTGTTTTCAAACTGAAACAGTTGGGAGTGGGTGGGTCGTTTCTTAGCATTATTATTGATTTTTTAAGTAATAGATCTCAAAGAGTTGTTGTTGATGGGCACCATAGTGATTGTACGAATGTGATATCTGGTGTTCCACAGGGTAGTGTTCTTGGCCCATTACTTTTCATACTATATACACATGACATGTGGTTTGGCCTAGAAAACAAGCTTGTTGCATATGCAGATGATGCTACTCTCTTTGCATCAATTCCCTCCCCTGAATGTAGATCTAGGGTTGGTGAATCCCTTAATAGAGATTTAGCTAGAATTAGTGCATGGTGCAAATTATGGGGTATGAAGTTGAATCCTAACAAAACTCAAAGTATGATTGTAAGTA
>NC_090737.1:65577467-65604967 GCF_036898095.1 Palaemon carinicauda
TAAATTAAAATTATTATCCCAAGTCTTACGCAATTTAGATAAAATTACTTATACCTATATGGGAGGAACTCACCTTACCAGCTGGCTATACACCTCTTGAATGCACAAAAATGAAATGCATAAATGAAATATTTCGTATACACTATACCAGCTTCGTAAGAGTATATATATATATATATATATATACTGTATATTATAGATATATATATGTATATATATATATATATATATATATATATATATATATATTAATATATATATATATGTGTATATATATATATATATATATATATGATAAATTTTGCATATGTAAACGTGTTTTTCTTATTTCAAATGAGCCATATATATTATCACATTAAATTCTGAATTCCCTTAACAACCTCGGGATCAGAGCCCCTGGCAAAATCACTCAAAAACTATAGTATCTGTCTAGCCGGCCTTCGAACCCTGGTCCAGGATACTTGTGTAACATTGACCATACCACTCAGCCACGAAGAAAGATAAAAGTCAATGACAATTCTTCTGTACATATACCTGTCGAATTCAGGTTTTTTGTACTTAAAATTGAAATCAACCCATCTTCACCATCGTAGCTAATTGGTAGGTTTGTGAATTGGCATTCGATTTATGATAAATTTTGAACATTTAAACAGGTTTTTCATATTTCAAATAAGCCATATATATCAACACAATAAAGTCTGGATTCTCCTAACAACCTCGGGATTAGAGGCACCCCCCCACACACGTATATATACATATTTATAATATATATATATATATATATATATATATATGTATGTATTTGAGGCCCTTTGTGTCAATAGGTGTAGGAGATGATGATGATATGATGACACACACACACACACACACACACACACATATATATATATATATATATATGTTTGTGTGTGTGTGTGTTTATAAATATGTATATATGCGTGTGTGTGTGTGCATGTAGGCTACATTTTTTTTCATTTCTTGCTATTTTTAACTCCATAGATACCTCCTGATTCTTATGTAAACCATTTTTTTTTCAGTGAATTTCGTGGCAATAATCATCATACCCTTATAATTCCGTTTTATTTGTGACAACCTAGATACTAAGTAACAGATAATTCCAAAACATTTTCACTATAGATTTTTGGTAATAAATATAATTTAGTGAAGCAATTAATTTTCTTTTTATATTGTTTTCTTTTTTAATAATTCAACACCTGAATGGATTCATTATTATTTCTACTACTACTACTACTACTATTATTATTATTATTATTATTATTATTATTATTATTATTATTATTATTATTATTATCAGCATTTGTTTATTATTAATCCATCATTTTTATTTATTTCTTTAATACCCCTTGCTATGGATGTGGGAATACAATAATGATTTTATATTTAAATAGCTTTATATAATTTCTGTTATATTTTGCGTCATATTATTGGTGACATAAATTGGCATTGAAACGTGGTAAATATCTTGCTTTTATTAAGGCTTCTGTATCGATAGTTCAGTTTATCTTGGTGTTTTTATTTGTCCTTAATTACTTGCAACATTCTTCTCTGTTTCTGTAGTTTTGTCTGACTTCGCTCTGATCGTCTGAATTTAATGATTTTATATAATCGTTATAATCACCCATTAGTCAGTTTTTCAAGCTCTCATACTTCTTATCTCTTTGATTCATGTGTTCCTGCCTATTCTGGAAAAGGTTATTTGTATCAATATGCGTTGAAAAAAATACTCATCTTTATAATTTTGTACATTAATTCTTATTTTCTTTGTTTCTTACTATATTGAGTGTCTTTTTTTGCATAACTGGTATACTCATCCAGAAAAAGAAGAAATGGGGTCTTTAAATTAAGAAAACTGCTTTACTCTGTGAAACTTTTATCTGGAAAAATAACACATTTCATATACTATGTTCCTTTAAATATATATCATCATCACCTTACTTACAAAGTAAAGGATTACAATACAACGCACTAGTTCCTCGTATATATTAAGCAGGGACAATTATCGGAACAAAAAATATATATAGCAATTCAGTAAAATAACTGTTATATGTACAGAATCACACATTTACTATATTTTTGGGCGTAATTTGGTTCACTTTCCTAGATTTATACACGTTCTCACCTGTCTCTGTTTTTTGCGCGAAGAATTAACCAATGGGTTCCCAAACTACTGACGCAAAGGAGCTCGTGTACATTTTGCCAGTCGTCTCTATCTTGAGTTTTTAAATCAATACTTCGCCACTCATCATCTCCTACTTCACGCTTCATAGCCTTCAACCATGCAAGCCTGGGTTAATCAACACTGCTTGTGCCTTGAGGAGACCAGGTGAAAGTTTGGTCAACTAGTCTCTCCTGCGGAGTGAGAAGAGCATGCCCAAACCATCTCCATCACCCCCTCACCATGATTTCATCCACATATTGCACTCTAGTAATCTCTCTCATAGCCTTATTTCCAAACCTGTTCTGCCATTCAACTCCCAATATTCTTTTGAGGGTCCTGTTCTCTAATCGACAAAATCTGTTGGATATTGTTTCATTGTCATAACACGACTCATGTCCATACAGTAACACCGATCTCACCGAACTAATAAAATTTACATAGTCCGACCTTTGTATGCAATTTCACACGTTTTTATTTTCAAACTCCACTTAAACCAACCACTGTCCAATTTGCCCCTTTCAATCTTTCACCAAACTCAAATTCCAAAGATCCTGTAATAGTGATCATAGTTCCTAGATATTTGAATGACTCCCCCTTATTAATCCTTTCTCTTTCCAGTTATATTTCATCTTCCATTACATACTCTGTTTTCATCATACCTGTTTTTCTATTTACCTTGAGCCTAACCTCATATGATACTTCATGCGTTCCGGCAAGCAAGCTTTGCAAGTCTCGCAGTGTTCAGCTAATAAGGACAGTTCCATTAGCATACTCTAGGTTAGCAAATTTTCTATTACCAGTCCAGTCCAATCCTTTTCCAACATCCCCAACTATTATATTCATTACAAAATCCTGTGGAGGATAATCAATATAGTTGACTACGCATTCCCTTGAGTACTCCGCTGTTAACTGAAAATTCTTTTGATAGGACTCCACTAACCTTAACTTAGCACTTGCTATGCTCATGAACAGACTCAATAATGTTTACATATTTATGAGGAACTTCATACTAACGCACGACTCTTCAGAGAATTGCCGTTGCACACTTTCATACCTTATTCTTTTTTATACCTTAAATTCTAAAATGCTGGAATCCTTTCCCTTTTCGGGGGTGATTCTTTGGTCATAACATTTTCCTCTTCTTGTTGAAACGAACAGCCATCTTTAATCATCAAAACGTTTTGTGCTTGTTGATGAAATTTATGGTTTATGAAAGGGGAGCGACATCTTATCCATCTATCTCCCTTCTTGTTAGAAGCTGCAGGGAAGCGTGGAAAAATATATAATAAAAGGATGGACTTAAGAGAAGGAACTCAAATGAGTTCTTGTTTACCCAGGCACCCTTCATCAATGAAGGAGGAAATTAATGATTTACTTTTATCCCCCGCTGACCATTTCTTAGAAAACCTTTTGTAATAGTCGTGATGAAAATATTGGGGAAAATGTTGGTGGATCAAATAATAGTCGAATAGAAGTTTGCAAACTATTCCAATTCAATGGATAATAGTGTTGAATTGAATTATCCCAAAATAAATATTAAAGCTATTAAGCATTTGGAGGATACAACTCTACTCGAAATACTAGAAAAAAGAGTTTTGTATACAGGAAAAAGTCAAAATACATTTCTCAACAAATTTTTATATCAATGTTTCTATTTTCCTAGAAAACACTGCTCGTGTTTTCTATGTAAGTAAAGTTATCCTATGTAGAATAATACGCTTCGGTTTTCAGCCAACGAGTTATGCATAAATTTAGAGCTATTGACTTAAAGTCGATATATCAATAACTAGAAATATAAAGAGAATTCACAGGTGAAAACAAATGCTCTTATGAAAGTTTTTAAAAATAACAGAAGATAATTCATGTCCCACTCACACCCAGGGAAGTCATATGCTTATATTCAAACAAAATGACACGCACACACAAATATATATATATATATATATATATACACGTATATATACATTATATATATACATATATATGTATATATATATATATATATATACAATCTGCATTTATATACCAATTATATATATATATATATATATACATATATATATACACATATATATATAATATATATATATGTATATATATATATATATATATATATGTATATATATATATATATATTATGTATATATGTATAAAATGTGTTTATGTATATGTATATGTATACACATACAATCACACACACACACACACACACATATATATATATATATATATACTGTATATATATACTATATAAACATATATATATATATATATATATGTATATATATAAATATGTATATATATATATATATATGTGTGTGTGTGTGTGTGTGTGTGTGTATGTGTGTGCGCGGGCGTGAGTATATATGTTATGCAAATATACATATGTGTTATACTATATATATATATATATATATACATATATATATATTATATATATATATAGTGTGTGTGTGTGTTTGTATGTGTGCATTCTTATATATCAATATAAGGATATATGTACTTTTCAACTGTTAGAGACAAGAACTGTGTTACCATCGATATAACAGTGTCTTTTCATGTCAACCTCTATGTCAAATCGTGGTCCGAGAACTCACTAAGTTGTATAACTTGTCAGCTAATTAGTAATTTTCAATGGATATCCAAAAAAAAAAGGGTTTAGTTTCTTTGATTATTGAAGACATTGCATTTTTCCCACTAACTAATATCCATAGCCTAATCTGATATCTGGAAATACTGTTTTTAATATGGATTTAATTCTTAAGGAAAAATGTGTGTCATCAATGCAATTAAGTTTACTATTTTTTTACCATTATTAAAAATTTGACTCGAACTAAATAAAACACTTTCATTTTAAATGTTAGATTTATCTCCGATTTAAAATTGCAATTTTCATTTATCATAATTACTGTTACACGGTTATGCGATCTCCCTTTTTTTAAAGGAATATTTGTTTCATATATTATTGAAAACAAGAAAAAGCAGTGTCGGTCGGTAATGGTCGCGTGTGCGGGACACAGACTCCTGCTTTTGTAGCACGTATAAAAACGGGTTGTATATATTTTTATTACTTTGTTAGGGTTCTTCGTACAGGAGAGAAGGTATGAAAACCATGCTGCATCAGCACGGGGTACACAGAAGACGATGCAGCCAGAAACACTGGAGTTTGGAACTGAAGGTTCGGGGCACTGGTCGCTGCATTTCATTATTCATTAAACCTGACACCTCTTCAGTTCGGGAGAAACGTTCTTGTCTTGTATTGTTTTCAATGGCTGAGCAATACAGTGAGAGGTAGTAGAAATGGTAACCTTGAGAAGCTATTTTTACCATTACTGTGACCATAACAAAAAAAAAATTCTTTCATGTAAGCTTAGAAAAAATATATAAATGAACTCGGTTATATTTTACATAGAAAATGTAGGATCATGAAATTTAATATACGACTTTGCAATACGAGAGATTCAACTTTTCAATTATTCTAGAGGAAAAAACCAATACTACAAAAAGAAAGAAGCTATGTCTTTAGAAATAATTTTGTTTTTCTTAAGTAAATTATTTTTATTGAAAGGTAATCAAGATTTTTTTTACCAAAGTTAAAATTACTGCCAGGCATAAAATTGTCCTTCTTTACCTCTCTGTTCCGTTCTTTAGCTTTCGTGTTGAGATTAATAGGATATTTTTGTATTATGTATGATTTGTGATACGCCGAACAAAGACCATTTAATTTATATACAACCATTTTTCCTACATGCCGTTAGCCGGCCGCTGTATTTCATTGTTTTTGTTGTAGCTGTTATCTACAGGAACAACACCGGGGTCTAATGTTTTTTTTTTCTCTATCTTTTTATGGAATATAGAGCTGTATTTTTCTGGTGGCTGTAATAAAAAATGAGCTGCTCATCGAACATGTGTCAAAATTTAACTCTTAAATGGACGTCGAACATCGATCTAGAACTTTTAGTGGCTCCATTAGCTCTAGGATAGGCATGTATACACTGACTTTTCCTTATTTTTTCATAGGGTTTGTTTTAAAATAACTGTCTGATTTTGTAACATGAAATGATTTTTTGAATAAATAACGAATATATATACAGAAAATCAACTGCCTAATACACAGTAACGATACATAGGAAAAATATTTTCTTGTATCAGTAGGCTACTAGGTATTTTGTTGAATGAAAATATCATAACTCTGTTAATCAATAGAAATGAGAAAAAATACTGAGATTCTGATTAAATGGATATTTTGAATAGATATAATCAAATTAATTGTTATCATTTTTTCAATGTTAAAAATATTATTTCATAAAACTTCTGTATGCTTTTAGCTTTAAGAGTCTAAGAGTCTAAAATTAGCACACTTATATTCAGACTGGATGCCAAATATAAAAAAACAATAGTTATTTCAGTGTAAAACAAGAGGTTATTATAATTATAGTTCATTAAATCGTTCATAAATTTACCATCAAAAAGATCATTTCAAAAATTTCTCGTAATTCATATAAAAATTTTTCACCTCAGATTGATGTTATGATTTTCATATATTAATCATAAGAATACGAATAGTCAACTGCATAAAGATACGAACACATAAACATATACTAAATGGTAGCTTTGGGAGTCAATAACACCAGGAACAGTAAAGGAAATAGCCAGCGTGACTTTCTGCATTTTCAATACATAGCGAAATTTTAGACACATCATCGGGATAGTGATACAAAATAATTATATATATATATATATATATATATATATAAATATATATACATATATATACATATATATATATATATATATGTATGTATATATATATATATATATATATGTGTGTGTATATATATATATATATATATGTATATACATATTCATATAAATATATTATATATATATATAATATACATATTCATATATATATATATATAAATATATATATATATATATACATATATATATATATATATGTATATATATATATTTATATATATATAATATATATATATACACTGTTTGAAATTCTTCGGAGAACATGAACAATCTACCATTTTCTTTAGAGAAAAATTGAAAATTAACTCAAACTTTAACAATAAGGCAAAAAGTATTTGAATAAATATTTGCATTAAGCCGGTGAATAAGCACTTGTGATAAATAATTTAGAACCATTAATAATTGCTTTTTATATAAATTTTATATTGCTTGTTAAAAAATAACTGATTTTTTTTTTTTTTTTTTTACATGAGCAATTTAAGCATCTTCGCTAACCCTAGCCCTAATAAAGGTTTATAGATTCACTCTTTGGTGACTAACCAAACTTATTTCTAGTTGTTTGCCGTATGTCAACATCTACCATCATACAACCTGCTACAACAACAACCATTGCAATCCCTGTTTAATTTATGATTTCATTTCCATACCTGAATTGTTAATTTTCAGATTATCCTGGACCCTCTTTGTTGGTTATTTGGAATTTCTGTTTTTTTTTTTTCCACCTTAGGTTAAATTTTCATTAGCCAGCCTGAGTTTTTTGCCCGTGGCACATGCCATTTCACAGCCCTAGAAACATGTGCTCAGCTAAAACCCTACTCCATCAATTAACCGGTTTGTATACTAGGACCACCCTATAATACTTAAATCAAATTCTTATTCTCCTCGAGTTGCAAAACTCATCCAGTCAAGAAGCCAACTCTTTGATTCAGAATATCCTTTGTAAATTTTATTGCCCTAACCCCGCCCATCCAAGAGTAGGCGGAGCTTATAAACTGTCATTGAGCAGAGGAATTAAACACCTGCCTTAGCCTTTCTTCATTTGTAAACATATTAGCATTCCATTAACACCTGCATTTCCCAACCCTAATTTTGGTTGAATCCTAGAACTGCCCTCTCTTGCCATTTCTACCCAATTGTCTTTGCTCATTCCAGACAGGACTCCATTTTGGTTGACATGGCGAATAAGAGCATCGAAGGGTGGACCTCGTAGCCTCACTCCGCTGGAACCGGTATAGACGATTCCACCCTCTAGAATATGTGCTCCACCCAAAAAGCATAGACAGACCTAAACTAATGCTACTAAGGCAGAAATTCTTTTTTCCTAAAGCAGAGCACTCAATCAGTGGTATTTGTGTAGAGGTGGGCAACAGTGACTCCGAATTTTATTCTGCCGTAGCCAATTGAATAACTTGAATAACACACCAAATCGGTGTCTTTGTATGTGTTAGAGGTAGCCTAATAAGGCTTATCTCAATGTGTAAATCACTATACGTATTTCGGACCTAACAAAAGAATGACATCCTAATCTGAAAACCCTCCAAGGGAAAACCCCCTCTATTACTAGCATCTCTACGGTTAATTAAAGATTGGTCCTTCGACACCCGCCACCTTGCATCGACACTGAGCAACCGAACTCAAAGGATCATGTGGTACTACATATACATAAATATGTATATATACATACACAAAAATATGTATTTGTACATACTTACACACACACATTTATAATATATATATATATATATATATATAAAATATATATATATATATATATATATATATATACATATATATATATATATATATATATTGTATATATATATGTGTATATATATATATATATATATATGTATATCCATATATATATATATATATATATACATATACATATATATATATATATATATATAGGTATATATATACATATATATATATATATATATATGTATATATATGTGTGTATCCATATATAGATATGTATATATATATATATATATATACATATTTATATGTATATATATATATATATATATATATGTTTTATATAATATATATATGTATATATATATATATATATATATAGGGAATTGACAATGTAAAAATATAGAAACCGATAAAGATACAGATCTTTAAACTAAAGAAAAACATCGATACTGAATATTGGAAATAAACTAAAACATACAATATTAGAATTAATTCAAAACATACAGTAACTACATCTTTTTTATGATAAACCACTGCCTAACTCTAAGAACACTAAATACAATGTGATATGTACTTTTATACAAAAGATAAATGATCTCCCTGTTAACGGATAGATAATGATTCCAAAATAGTTACAGTAGTTATTTGGTACTTAGGTACTGATATTAAAATTATCACAGAAGAACAAAGTTTTATTTTCAATATCATATCCCTTAATAGTAGAATATTCTCTATTTGTTTTGGTATTATAGTTTTTAGTAGCTTTATTTTGCTGCTTTAAGAGTTAGGTACTGGTCTTGCATCTTTGAAAGGCTTGTATATTTATTCTCAATATTTTATTACTTTAATGAAATATACCATTTTAAGTTTTATTTTATTTTCTAAATATTGATTATTAATGTTTTAATAAGCGTAAAGATCTATACCTTTGCATATTTTTATATTTGTTACTGAGTCATTTCCTAAGGTATATCTTTTGTATTTGTTCAACCCTGATGATGAGGGCCAAAATATCTCGTAAATGTTTATCTAAAATTTGAGATGAAAAGTGTGTCTTAGGAATTTCAAACAATGTATTTTGTTATGGAATTGTGACGGGGATAGTGGAGTAGAAATTTATGCAAAGGTAGCTCCCGAACAACTAGCTTGATACGCACTGAGAGAGAGAGAGAGAGAGAGAGAGAGAGAGAGAGAGAGAGAGAGAGAGAATCCATATGAGTTTTAAAGCATTGCCTAAAAAAATTCATGATTGATTCACATTCTAATGCACGTGGAGTAAGATACGCTCTTATAAATAAAGAAGTAAGCCCCATATACGTTTTCTTATACAGTACACTGCAACTGCCATCGAAATCATCAACATACTCGTAAAGTGTTGAATACAATAAGATAATTTTAATGTTTATTACCATTTTGTTATTATGTTATATTGTATATGTCAATATCCGCCTTATCAACAAAAATCTTTGAATAAAAAGATGTAATTGTCACCCTTAAGTGACCTTTTGTGGTCTCTGAATACCTGCTTTTTTCTCAGTGCGCTTATTTCTTTCAACAACGTTGGGGGAAAAAAATGATGATGTCCAGTACCCATGGAGCAACTTCAAGTTTTCCATTACACAGATTTCTTCTATGTGTATCATTCGACTTTTACTTCAAGTTTTGGAAGATTCTGAAAATCAGTCTTTGCTGAACTTTAGATTACGCCAGCAGAAAAGATTTTTCCAAGCTACGGATTTTTTTATAAATTAGAAAGGGGTAAGGTTTTATTGAAATTATAATTGCAAGTTTTATCAAATTTAAAGTCAATAGTAGTTTTGATTTTACGTAAGAAAACTTAGAATTTACAATTCTTTTATGCCCATTTTGTAAAGTTTCATCTGTGTATAAAGTAATCCTTAGACTTAATAATGATGTTACCTTTAAAGCACAAAACCTTATTCCTTGTACGCAAATATTGTTCACGATTCTTTCTGCTATCCATAAATGCGTCACCTACCCTTATCAGATATACTCTTGCCTTTGCCATAAACTTCTCGTTATTCTTATTTCTAATTCTATGTATCTTTACTGACAATCATTAAGATGGACATGCTCAGACATGCATGTTGAATTTATATTCACTGCGTCCACTAATGTGCCATCTAAATCTTGGATGGTTATCATTTGATCCCTTTCCAAAATATTAGTCTTATCGCCACGTGGCATCATTTTCTTCAGATAGAATCATTTGATGGTCATCCTTTTTTAATTGTTTTATTATCCTCAAATATTCAATATTTACTGCGGCCTTAGCGACATTTTTTTTTAAACAATTATAAAGTTACCGTGTACAATAGTACTTTAATTTCTATTTTTTCTTATTAAATATTTCTCAGACTATATGAATTCTTCCTCCACTAAACTTAACCCTTATAGGAAATTATAAAGTTTCATTTCTTATAAAACCCTCCTTTGGTATTGTATAATATCTAATATGTCGCTGATCCTATCTAACAGATAAATAGTTGTTTCACCACGTAATACAATTCCCTCCATCGTTGAATACCTACTGACGTCCAAGTCCCATCGAGAAAATTAGAATTTGAATTCAACTCGACAACTCTTGAAATGAAAATTACTAGTTTACTTCGGAGTTAGATAGAAAATAAGAATCCTGAACAAATGGGAAATATATAATTAATACTATGAAAATTCTATGATCATGGTGAACAATCAGATTATAATACTGGCAAAGATATTGGCTTGCATTTCTTGTCCAAAGTCTCTTTTTCTTTACTTTCAGAAAAAAGTTCAAGGGATATGTAACAAAAAAACCTTGATTTTCTCTCTCTCTCTCTCTCTCTCTCTCTCTCTCTCTCTCTCTCTCTCTCTCTCTCTCTCTCTCTCTCTCTCTCTCTCTCTCGCTTCTTTGTTTCTGTATCGTATGCTTTTCTCAGTGATTCTACTATCGGTGAAAAAATAGAAGAAATCACCTCAGATGCACCTCTGCTTTCCTATTACTAAAATTTCCTTGGTGAACATCCTGCAGCTTCTAACTTTTCCTTTTTACAACTTACAAAAATGCAGCCTTTCAAAAGTTTTGGTATGCAAGACTGAATAATCATAGATAACACAATATCTCTTTCCCTATATGTGAAGCCTGAACATAAACTTTTTCTCCGTTCCATATATAGTTAAATGTGGTCACAAATAGAATATTTTGGTATATATCGTCTTTTAGCATTATCGAGAAGATAACCTTTTCGGACACTGTTGCATCTGGTCTAAATTTTTGGTTACATAATATATCATATATATATATATATATATATATATATATATATATATATATATATATATATATATATATATATATATACATATATATATATATATGTATATATATATATATATATATATATATATATATATATATATATATGTATGTGTATATATATATATATATATATATATATATATATATATATATATATATATATATATATATATATATATATATATACATATATATATATATATATATATATATATATATATATATATATACATATATTTATATATATATATATATATATATATATATATATATATATATATATATACATATATATATATATATATATATATATATATATATATATATATATATATATATATATATGTATATATATATATATATATATATATATATATATATATATATATATATATATATATATATATATATATATATGTATATATATATGTACACGAATCACACTCGTGATTTTAATCAATAAAAATATCAACCACCATGGCATTTGATATAAACACCTGCCTTTGGCAATGTATATCTACTAGAAATTAATTTATGATGAATGCTACTGTCTGGTCAATGATACGATCCTAAGCCTCTTACCTGGAACCATTCCAGTAGGAACTCTACCAACCGAGCTATAAAAGGAGATTTAAATTTATTAAAAATCTACTGTACATATTCCTGTTGAATTCAGGAATCTGTTCTCAGAATTGAAATCAAGCAATCTTCACCATGATAGCTGATTAAAGAGTTTGCATCACGTGGTTAGTAATGATAAGTATAAAGTATATCACAAACACTCGGGATTCTAATCAATGTAAATATCCACCATAATGGCATTAAATATTGAATTCTCTATTTTGGAGTGTAAATCCACTGGAAATTCACTGATGACTAATCCTTTTATCATCATAAATAACTACGTGTTGCAAACTCACTAATCAGCTATAATTGTGGAGATGGGTTGATTTCAAGTCTAAGAGCAGATTTGTCAATTCTACGCGATTATGTACAGTAAAATTGTACTAAACCTAAACCTCTTTTGATAGCTTTATTGGTAGATTCACTGCTGGCATGGTTTCGGATAAGAATCATAGGTTCGAATCCTTGCCCGGCCATAAGAATTTATTCTAAATGAATTTACATTGAATATACATTCCTAAAGATAGAATTCGATATTAAATGCTATTGTGGTTGATATTTACATTGATTAAAATCATGAGTGATAGTGATATATATTCGTGATAACTAACCACGTGGAACTGGCTTAAAATGTCCTCAACTACAGATAATTGATTTGCTATTGGCAATGATCACATTTTTTGATCGAATTCGCCTATATTATCAAGAGTTGTTCATTTTGCTTTTCAACATTCTTTTGCATAATGTATGTGCATAAATGCATACACAAATACACACATGCGTACTCATATAATATTAGAAGCATAAAAAAAGTCAGTAATAAGTGCTTACGTGAAAAGAGCATTCACTCCCGGTAGAACTTGGAAAGACATAGATGCCGGAGTAAACAGAATTGGACTGCTGCTAACAAATAGCGGATATCCTGACAGCATGATAGGAGAAGCCATAAGGAAGAAATTCAATGAAGTTTAACAACCAACGATAGGAAAAAACAACGAAGACCAAAACCTCATCCTCCACCACCGCCTTAGCTTGGGTTCGGCCTACAAAGATAAAACCCGGCCATTGCCAGGAATCTTCAATCGAGGTGTGTCCCCTAAAGTCCCATACCAAAAAGTAAAACTTGCAATATACAGCAAGCCCAACCTGACTGCAAGTCTTATAATGTAAAAGTATACCGCCCCAAAAGGATCAAAGGAAGCGTTCGCCAACGTAGTCTATAAATATTCATGCCCTGAGATGTGTAAATCTCACAGTAAAAAACTATATTCGACTAACTACCACAACAGTCCAAAGAAGGATGCTGACCCACAGAAATCAGGGGGCAATAAACCAACACTATATTAATATCCACGACCGGAAACTCTCCCTGATAGAATTAAATGATGTGACCTACAACATTCACAAGAACATCTACGGCAGACTTATAATAGCAGAAGCTGTAGGCATCGCCCTCAAGGCAACAACTTTGAACATACAGAAAGATTTTAATTATACGATCCCATTAAGCAGAAAGCGACATGTGTATATATATATATATATATATATATATATATATATATATATATATATATATATATATATATATATATATATATACACACACACACACACACACACACACATATATATATATATATATATATATATATATATATATATATATATATATATATATATATATATATATATATGTGTGTGTGTGTGTGTGTGTGTGTGTGTGTGTGTGTGTGTGTGTAGCACTGTATGTTCTCCGCCAAGTGTCTTTTATCTTTCACAGCACTAGTTACCAATAACAACCGTTAACGAGACAGCAAATGAGGACGAACGTCCAAATAGATATGCATGAACGGAACTGCCTTCACGGACCTGTTAACCGGAGGAACTACCCATTCACTGTTTAATACTCTCTTTAGAAATGTAAATTAGATGACAGACCTGAAATTTGCGGGACTTTGAGTAGGCTCATTCTATGGCTACTGTACAACGTAGGCTTACATATACGCTGAGCATACTCTGTAACATAACTGGTATGTTGTTATTTGTCCTTCAATTGTTTGTTACTGTAACGTAACTAATCTTGTTTATTTGCCGTTAATTGTTTGTTACTGTAACGTAACTAATGTTATTTGTTTGTTAATTGTGTTTCGAATATGTTGGTTATTGGTAATGTCTGATGGAGCATTTGTTTCTGCTTGTAGGGTTGAAGGTTTTGTCTACATATACAATAAAAAGAAAGAAGAAATGTTGCTGTGAGTTGCATCTTCCTTTGGATTGCTATATTTGGTAGCAGAGCGTTCACCACGGCAACCTTCAACCCAGTGGGTTACCAGCACGTTCCTAGGAATATTTACTACTGGACTGGAGTGCAATTGCAAGGTAAGATATTTGTTGGAGTTATGTACAGTGCCAGTGGGAATAAAGTGGGGCAAGGCAGTGTAAGTGATGAAAGTGACGTTTGTGACTATATTATGGGAACAGAGTCAGGTACAGGTGATGATGAAATGATGAAACGTGGTAGTGATCAAGATTTGTTAGCAGAAATACGTGGTGTGGTTAGGGATAAGGATTTTGTCAATGAAGAAGTGAGTATCGTAGTGAGGAATGACAATAATGGAGGGGGTTGCAATAATTTAGATTTAGGAGCAGGTACTTTTGTTGATAAAAGTGGGGATAATGATGAAAAGCATTGGGAAAAGGACGTGGTAAAATTGTGGTCGGAAGTCGTAAATATTCAGAAAGTGGTGGATTTTAACCACTGCGAAAACGTGAATGCTTTTAGCAGAGTAGGGGAGTTAATAAATGCATTAAAAGAGAACCAGAAAAGTTTGGTGAATGAAATTAAGAAAACCAATTTAAGGGTTAAAAAGGCTGGAGATAGTATAGAAGATTTCACTGTGGAAAACCAGAAGCCACTTTTTAAAAGGGATGTTGCTAAGGAGCTGGGTCGTCTTTTAGCAAATAATAACAAAGAATGGGAAGATAGGTTGGATAGATTGAATCGTTGGTGGCAAAACAGATTCGCCTTGATAGAAGATGAGTTGGATAGGGTGTGTAGAAGAGGGACCTGTAATTACGCATGTAATAATGCTCGTTCAATAGTAAAGAAACCTTCACAGCTCGAGAAAAGGAGTGGGAGGAACAGTGGTAGGAAAGAAATCAAGAGATGGTTTGAACAGGCAAAATTATGTACCAATCAGCTTAACCTAGCAGGCACTGATGCCGTAGACTATGTTAAAGTTAGCTTGATAGAGCCTGCTAGCACAAGAATACGCCATGCTAAGCCGAAAACGTTGGAGGAAATGGAGACTAAGCTACTAGAAGCGTATGCAGATAATAAAGATGATCTAGAGAGAAGGAAAGAACTGTGGTGTGCACAACAGGGAATACAAGAAGGTGTTTGGGAGTATTTAGACAGAATAATTGACTTGGAAGAAGAAGCCGAGGGCAAAGCAGTCTGCTCTAAAGAGAGGGAAATCAGGAAATGTATGATTTTTGAAAAAGGTTTGAGGCACAGGAAAATTGCCTGTGATCTAAAGGATAAGATTGAAAACGGGGTCATAGACCAATTAGAAGATGCTGGTAGATTTGTGCAAGATAGAATGAAGGTCATGAAAGAATTTGGTAATGTTTCTGACATCCATTTGAATAGCAGGGGGAGAGATGATAAAGTAATTAAGTGTTGGACCTGTGGGGATCAGGGTCATGTATCATACCAGTGCAAAAATGGAGGGTTTTCTAGAGACAATATAGTGCAGGATCAGGGGGAAGGACACCAGTATAAGGGAAGGCTAGGTAAAAACAGAACGCAAAATAAACATGTTTTGGAAAATCAGTTTACGGGTACTTGTTGGTCTTGTGGGGAAGATGGTCATCCATTTTATAAGTGTAATCTATACTCTAGTAAGAACAGAGGGTTAAATAATGCAAGAGGAGATAAAGTTGTGAGGGAGATGTCATTGCAGGCCGGGGATAATGCCCAGGAAAACTTGTGAGGCCGGGCGTTAACTTGAACGTCCGGCCAAGTGAATGTTTAAATAAGAGAGGAGACACTATGAAACTGACACTCAGCATAGAGGGAAAGAAAGCTGTGGGACTTATGGATTCTGGGGCAAACTGTAGTTTGTTGTCGGAAAATTGGTATTTGGGGAATCTAAAACCAAAAGGGGTGACATTGTATAATACTAGTGACTACATATGTGACCTGAGTGGTAATGAAATTAATATAATAGGTCATGTCGTTGTTGATGTGGAAGTAAGTGGAATGGAACAGAACAGCTGTGTTTTCTATGTCAAGAGAGCTGAGAAGGGAAGGAATGGTCTTGGCAAGAACACTAACCAAGAGTGCCTTGTGGGCATGAATGTTTTGTCTTTGCTGTTCGAAAAATGGGGAGTCACCAAAAACGTTAACGTGATGGCATTAGAGAAAGAGGGATTAAAAGCTGAATATAGTCCAGTTTTGGATTGCTGTATGAGACTAGTTGGTCAAACTATGCAGGTTTGGCAAAGGGAGGATTTAGGATATGCTAGTTGCTTAAGACAACAGAATAGAAATGTTCCGTCAGGTAGCAGGAAACTAATTAAGGTATACATTGATAGCCTAAAGGAAGTGCCAAAGGAGTATGTAGTTTTAGAGAAAATAGCAGACGAGAGTAAAAATATGTTGCCTCCGGGAGTTCAGGTCTTGCCCAGTTTTTCTATATGTGAATGGGGTGTTGGATATGTCTGTGTGGCTAATTGGTCTAAAGATAATGTTAGCATTGAAGCAGGCAGTATATTGGCCACGGTGCAACTTGGCATCAGGGAGTTTATGGAGGATGATGATAATGAGAATATTGAAAAACTATCAGAGACAGAACTTCAAAACCACAGACGGAAGTTGGGAGTCAATGTTGATGAAAGTAACTTAAGTAAATCGGATTTGGTAAGACTTGATAAGATACTCTACAAATATAAGGACTGTTTTGAGCTAAATGATTCGGACCTAGGTTTGATAAAGGGATGGGAACATTCCATTAGATTGTCCTGTGGGAAACCTATCAAATTACCGTATAGAAGAATAGCACCCACGTTAATCCCCGAGGCCAAACAGTTGCTTGATGACCTAAAGAAACGGGGTGTAATTGAAGAAAGTGCAAGTCCTTATGCAGCACCTATAGTCCTTGTGAGAAAGAAGGGGGGAGGCCTAAGGTTGTGCATTGATTATAGGAAATTGAATGAAAAAACTTTTAAGGATGCATTTCCTCTTCCTAGAGTAGCGGAGTGTCTGGATTCATTGGAAGGGGCCAAATACTTTTCGACTTTTGACCTTGCGCAGGGCTATCATCAAGTTTTGTTAAGGAAAGAAGATAGAGAGAAAACTGCATTTTCTGTACCATGGGGACACTTTCAGTATCGCAGGTGTCCAATGGGTTTGACAAACAGCCCAGCAACCTTTCATCGATGCATGGAGAATATTTTGGGGGATATGTTTTTTGAATTTTTAGTCATTTATTTGGATGATATGATATTATTTTCGAAGACCATTGACGACCACTTATTAAGATTGGAGGCATTGCTAGAGCGCATAAAGTCTTATGGGATGAAATTAAAGCCAAAAAAATGTCATTTGTTGCAGACATGTGTAAGTTACCTAGGATTTAGCATTAGTAATCAAGGAATAGGACCTGATCTAAGTAAGATTGAAGCAGTGAAGAACTGGAAGAGGCCAGAAACTATAAAGGAAGTGCGAGCTTTCCTGGGATTTGCAACATTTTATAGGAGATTTATTAAAAATTTTGCCATAATTGCCAAGCCACTCAATGAGTTATTGAAAGGAGAAAAGAAGAAATCCAGTCAAAGTATTAAGGATAAATGGACAGAAGATGCAGAAATGGCCTTCCAGACATTGATAGAAAAATTGATAGCTGCCCCAGTACTGAAAGGGATAGAGTTTGGGAAAGAATGTACGTTAGAAATAGACGCTAGTTATGATGGACTTGGTGCGGTTTTGTCCCAATATAAGGAGGATAAGCTGCATCCTGTAGCTTATGGAAGTAGGTCACTGAAACCACACGAAAGAAACATGAAGAACTATAGTTCGAGGAAACTAGAATTGTGTGCTTTGAAGTGGGCTGTTACTGAAAAATTTAAAAATTATCTTATTGGCACAAAGTGCATAGTGTATACTGACAATGCCCCTTTGAGCAATCTCAGCACAGCAAAACTTGATCACACAGAACAAAAATGGGTGGCAGATTTGTCGGTATTTGACATTGAACTTAAATTCAGACCAGGAAAACAAAATGTTAAAGCCGACATTCTTTCACGCAAGCCTAGAGAGATGGTGATGAATGAAGACGAAGAAGTATGGGTAGCTCCTCATGAGGACACAAATTTTGTTTGTGCCATAAGTAGACATCAGATTTTAGAGTGGGAGGACGTTGTTAATAAACAGAAAGCTTGTCCAGTTTTAAAGAATGTAAGGAAATGGCTAGAAGGAGAAAATATTGAGTTAGAAAACATTAATTTTAAACCTGAATTAGTTACGTGGAAAAGGGATAAAGAAAGTCTTGTGATAAATGATATTCTTTATAAGACTCATATGGATCAAATAGATAACATAATTTATAGATTAGCCGTTCCTGTTCTTTTAAGAAGTAAGTGTTTAGTCGAAACTCATGATAAACTAGGACATCAGGGTATTGATAGAACTTATAAATTACTGAACTCTAGGGTTTATTGGCTCAACATGAGGGGATTTGTAACGGATTTCATTAGAAATTGTGATACTTGTTTAAGGGCAAAATATGAAATTCCATATAGAAATACCATTCCTGTTCATGTGGAAACTTCTCAGCCCATGGAAATTGTGGCGATAGATTTTTGTTCCGTGGAAAGATCAACCTCTGGAAAGGAGCATATTTTAGTTTTAAGTGACCTGTTTAGCAAATACGTATGGGCATATCCAACAAAGGATCAGAAAGCGACAACAGTGGCTAAAATATTGGTCGAAGAGCTCTTTTATAAATATGGAATTCCTCAGCAGCTTCATACTGACCAAGGGAGAAATTTCGAAAGCGCTCTAATTAAGGAAATCTGTAAGAGGTTCAATGTAAAGAAATCACGCACTTCTCCATATCACCCTGAAGGAAATGGTCAAGTGGAAAGAATGAATAGAACTCTGTACGGTCTACTTAGAAGTTTGGAGGAGGAGAAGAGGAACAAATGCCCATTGTATTTGCAGAGTTTAGTATTTGCGTATAATATAACACCTCACTCTGTGACAGAGTTTTCTCCGTATTTCTTGTTATTCGGGAGGGAACCTTGTATTTCAATCGAGAGCTGGGGGTATCTGGAAGACATTTACAAATTTCAAGACGGAGACTGGTTAGGTCAGCAATGCAAAATGCAAAAAGAAGTTTGGGATTTGGTTAGAAGGAACACACAAAAGAACTGGGTATCAAAAGCAAAGCCAATGTTAGCAAAGTCTAGAGAAAGTGATTTGGAGGTAGGACAAAAGGTTTTATTACGAGAAAATAAAATAATTGGAAGAGCGAAACTAGGAGACAAATTCGGTAAAAGAAAGTGGGTAATTGAAGAGGTACTTAACAGGGACTGTGGTTTGTATAGAATTAGGCCTGAAGGAAGTGATGCTAAGGTTATCTATCGGAGGAATATTAAACCGTTCGCTGGGATCGAAAGGAATGAGGGGGGAGAAAATATTGATGACTTAGATACGGAAAATAATGATAATTTCGAAACCGTTGATAGGGATGACAGTAGCTTAGAAATGCCTGATATGGAAGAAGTTTTAACCAGGTTCGGGTTTGATTTTAGCAACCATGGTAATAGTGAACCTAAAGAAAGTGTTGATAAAGAGGTTGAACAAGAACAGGGAGTAACAATTAACGCACCAGTACTGAGAAGATCAGAGAGGATACGAAACAGGCAGCGATCGGAGTTGTAAATTTGTCTTTCTTTGTCGGAAATAGGTAATGGTAGCGTAGTGTGAGAGGATGGAAGTGTGTAGTGTGTGTACGAAGAGGGCATCGTAAAACTGTAGGGGGGTTGTGTGTAGCACTGTATGTTCTCCGCCAAGTGTCTTTTATCTTTCACAGCACTAGTTACCAATAACAACCGTTAACGAGACAGCAAATGAGGACGAACGGCCAAATAGATATGCATGAACGGAACTGCCTTCACGGACCTGTTAACCGGAGGAACTACCCATTCACTGTTTAATACTCTCTTTAGAAATGTAAATTAGATGACAGACCTGAAATTTGCGGGACTTTGAGTAGGCTCATTCTATGGCTACTGTACAACGTAGCCTTACATATACGCTGAGCATACTCTGTAACATAACTGGTATGTTGTTATTTGTCCTTTAATTGTTTGTTACTGTAACGTAACTAATCTTGTTTATTTGCCGTTAATTGTTTGTTACTGTAACGTAACTAATGTTATTTGTTTGTTAATTGTGTTTCGATTATGTTGGTTATTGGTAATGTCTGATGGAGCATTTGTTTCTGCTTGTAGGGTTGAAGGTTTTGTCTACATATACAATAAAAAGAAAGAAGAAATGTTGCTGTGAGTTGCATCTTCCTTTGGATTGCTATATATATATATATATATATATATATATATATATATATATATATATATATATATATATATATATATATATATATATATATATATATATATATATAAACGACCATTATTCTCTTCATATTTTAAGGATCTCTGAATTTTGAAAATTCATATCTTTTATTTATTAACTTTTTCTTTTTTAAATTGTTTAATTTCTTCAGAATAATCTCAACATAATTAATTATAATATTTGTAGAAGCTGATGTATAAAAGGATTTGTAAACTTATGGAAACCATATATCACTTGATAAAGACCAAGTAAAGTCGAAACAGTGCGGTAGTGAATAAAGTATGAAGAAAATAAATAATCATCGTTCATTAAACCAAAGAATTACGACTGAAAACTTGAAGAAGTTGAGGAAATATGAAGATTCTTGCAGGAAACATATTGACGCCTCCAAGGCTAACGCCTTCAATGAAAATTTTACATATATATATATATATATATATATATATATATATATATATATATATATATATATATATATATATATATATATATATATATTATTGAGGGAGCCAAAGCCCATATTTGGACGAAACCTGATATGGCGTGTTGTATGATGTCGGCTTATTGTTGTTTGTCATGTGTATTCTTAAGTTACTTACTTTGCATTTTCTTCAGTGGGATGTTTAATATTATCATTATTATTATTGTGGTAGGAGACCCTCTTTTAGGCAGGTTGAGTTAAAAGTAATGGCTGCATCGGCAGAGTTTATTTTCTTATCCAATTTTTCTATTTTCCGGATAATTCTCTTCTCTAGAGCACTGCAATCAGCCAGCAGACTTGAAAAATTCATCAGTCGGGTGAATGACAAAATCGGGAAGACTTTTCAAGTATATTCTCACAAAATACAAGTAAAACTTTGGTACAAGAGAATTATCCGGAAAATAGAAAAACTGGATAAGAAAATAAACTCTGCCGATGCAGCCATTACATTATTATTATTATTATTATTATTATTATTATTATTATTATTATTATTATTATTATCAACTTTTATCAATTAATATAATCCTGTTATTTCTCTTTTTCAATTGTCATGGTGGACAATCAGTCTATGTTGTAGCCTGAAGGAGCAGCAAGTCTTCCGAAACAGAAACGCTGGGAATGTGAGAATATGGACTACAACAAATGTACCATCTCCTAGCTATCCAATAATAAGCCTTTGTATCGTGTCCAACAATTGCATTCTGTCAGACTAAAACATGCATGCAACGCGAAGCAACTGGGGTAACCAAGCACCTATTACATACTGGTAATGCAACCTGACATGAGAGACAGTCCGAAATGGCATGAAAATGCAGGAATGGGTAAAACAATAAGAAAATTTTCAGACTTTATTAGAGGTAACGGTTATTGTTGAATAGTTCCTGCAGTTTGAAAATAATCCTTAATAGACCGTGATGAATGTATTGCATCATTTACAAAATCTCGCACTGAATCATTTGAGGCCAAAATTACAAGTGTGATATGTGGAAATAGATGGCATTGTAGCAAGGAACCACAAGCAAGAGCATCAACAGATCAAAGTAGAAAATTCATACTAGGCAAGGACATAACTCTTAACAGACAAGACATTTTTCAAGATTAGATGGTGTTGGCATGATATGGTAACCAATGACATCTGCTACCATATACATAGCATGAACAATTTCAAAGGCAACGAGTGACCAAAAAAGAAAAAAAAAAGAAAAAAGCATTGTCAGCCCCCAACGCTCATGGTGTAACATTCAAAGTGCTTGTGGACAAACTAGAGGTTATTTGAAAATTACGAGGGGTTCCTAAGAAGACCCTAAGAGAAGAGTACAGGCAATACCTTTGTGACGAAGAAGTGCAAACAGCAGATTCCTATCGATCAACAACCCTCAAGACCAAGCTTCAAGCCATTTTGGACTAAGGGTGTCCCATGTAAAAGTCGTATGGAGCGGCCTTATATGCGCTTCCAATGTTCATCTTGGCTTTGCACTTGTATTACTTCATAATTAGGAGAAAACCAGTGAAACTGACTGGAAACAAAGGAGTGTGTATTAAGAGAAGATGCCAAATTATGTAAAATGAAAGAATATCTGTCCAATTCAATGGCATTTTCAGTCAAAGCTGCTTTGGAAACGGTTCCTGATGTATTCTACAACTTCATTGCAAGCCTGCTTAGAGTTACTGGCATACAAGAAGGGCAAAATAGAGTATCGGTTGATGTGACAATGCACAAACAAGTACTTGTAATATGCCAACAGTTACTGCAGCACATAGTTGCAGCTATGACACCTCTGCCTGTAAGTAATTTGTATCACCTTTATAACCTTCGGCGACAACTCACCTGAAAGAGTGCTGCAATTCTCGAACAGACACAAGAAAATTGGATCTATTTATCAGATATGATGTCAAAAGACAGAGATATACTGAAAGTTTTCACAATGGACAACTTAAATTGGCCTAACAAGATCTTAGCAGGTGGGAGTTTTCACACAACAGCAGCAATTGCAATGGAGAATGTAAAAGCTCTAAATGCTGCAACAAGTGCCAATCTCAGCATACCATACCACAAGCAGAGGGATCAAGCTATGTCAAAACAAGAGGAATCAATGCCATCATGTTACATAAAAGCAAGTGATCGTAAGAAAGGGCGGATGCGAGAAAACACAATATATTATGCAGATCTTATGACCGAACATGAAAATGACTTGGCTGTCTATCTCATATTTATTTGGTGGCTCTGTAGAACACTGTTTTATTCCACTGAGGATATGGAAGATTCCACGGCAAAACCCAACTACCTGAGCTTCCCAGCATTCTGTTAGAGGTTGTATAGTTAATGGGAATCCCGTGTGGTTGCTTACCTACCACTCATACCATCATCACCTACAGACTCCTCTGTTCTGATGGAACAAATGTCGAGCCTTGTCAGAACGTCAACCAAACTTGTCAATGAAAGGATGATTACAGCTTTTGATCAAGCAACTGGCTGAGGTCATATAGGATGCTAATCCTGATAACAGATCAGAAAGGTGTTTTTACTTTTGGGTGGATTTCATTAAGCACACTACTTCATAAAGGCAATTGTGAAGGTCATGCGTGAAAGTGATATCAAATATATCCTGGTCAGGGATGGATTTTGTACAGAAGGCACAGCTAGAAAGATATTTTGCAGCAATGCTGAGTACTATCAAACACTTCATGGTCTCTGGCTAATCTCTGAGGGTCTGTGGCAATTAATTTGGCAAGGATTCCAAGCCAAGCTCGAAAAACAGAATGATTCCTATCTGACAGTAGACATCACCAGGTTAACATAAACCTCTTAATAACCAGCTGACTGGTCTGGATCAGTTGATCTTAATAAACAACACACATGATCAACTTGTCCAGTTTCAAGATAATTTATCCAGGCGGCCCACAGCCAATGGCTGGCTCACTTTCCTGGAAGTATGTGACATCCTCTTCCGATTTATTTTCAACCAGAGACAAGGAACCGGGGTTGGACACCTGTGTGAATCCTGTAAAATGCTCCCATATCTTGTTGCCGCTAGACACTATATATATGGGCAACAGTCCCTTCTGATATAAATTGAGGAAATGAAGGACTTGCTGGAGATCGCTCCTAAAGTTCACAGCTCTCTCGTGGATGAAGCATTTATAGCTCGACGAGCCAATGGTCAACATAATGTTGTACCTCTGGGCATGCTTTAGGAGCAGACCTACAATGCCGATGCTAAGGAGAACAATGGTCTGTCTGGAATCACGTAAATGAAAACAACCAGAAAAAATGGATTTGTGTCAAGTATTTGACAGAATTAGTCAGTTCAAAGTTCAAGGACATAATGGGACTCAATACAAGTGCGGAAATCCACACCATTAAGCAGGTCCGACTGCAATGACATGAGGTCTTGAAATGATCAACAAGATCATGGTTGCAATTGAAGAGAACCCCCTCTGTAATGAAACAGATGAACTTATTAACATAAGTACTGGTGAGGTAGCCCTAAAAGATGTGCATAAAGAACTTGTGAGTATCACGCAAATTAGAGTCAAAGCACTTAACAAGACCCTGCACAGCCTTGCATCAAAGACATTAACTGTGCGCTTGAAGACATTTGTAGTGCAGAATAAATCAAAGAGGACACCTAAAGGACAAGCAGAGAATGAACAGGTCGACGAAGTTCGAGCTCTTTTGCGGATGACTCAAGTTGTAGCTAGTGGTAGCACACTTGACACTGTGAATTTTGTTGGCGAACATGAATGCAACAGCACACAATGTGAACGGACACGAAGTCCCATCTTGCGAAAGTTGTGAAGGAAACTACACAAATCAAAAGTGCAGAAAATCTTCTTCCCCCCAAGGTTGGAGCAAAGACTGCTGTCTTTGCTGATGCTATGTATATAATCCATCATCAACCATTCAAGAAAGTCACCAAGTTTGAGGATATTTCCAGCCATAATCTAGTAGGATTAGTGAATGATGTACCACCTGGCACAGCCAGCATTCACTTCTGTTGTGATCGCTACAAATCGTCAAGTCTGTAGGTACAGCTATGAAGTCACAGAACAGGAAAACTATCAAACACATTCATAGTAGCTGATAACTTTACAGCCTCAGAACTAACAAAGCTCTTGAAGACCCTAGAAAACAAGGCCTGCTGTCTGAGCTAACTTTGCAAAAAGTGGAGCGAATCCAGCAAAATGAATTTGGCACTCAGGTCGCTTCAGCTTTACCTGGCGGGGGGGGGGGGGGGGGGTGATTTTATGAGAAGACAAAGTCGGCACGTATGTCAGCTCATTCGCAAGTACCAGGGCCAATGCTAGAGTTGGAATCTATTCCGGAGACGGCTAATACCAGGCTGATATTATACATAGTACAAAATGTTTGAACAGAAGGAATAAATAAGGTTATAGTGTATGCCAATGACACTGGTGCTATTGTCCTGTGTATCTACTATGCTGCTATGCATCTTCAGAACCTACCTGAGTTCTGGGTATGAGTCGTTTCAAATGAATACCTACCGAACCACAGTTTAGCAGAAGACCTTGGAGTCGACCTTTGCAAGTGGTTGCCAATGATTCATGGTCTAAGTGGCGGAGATGCAATCAGCTTTCCATGCACACAAACAAGAAGTTTTGTTTCATTTCCAGTTAGGAATGCTCCACTGGGGCCCAAGCTGAATTTGGAGAGGATGACTATCACAAAGAGATGACCGATGAAGTCTGTGCTCAAGCGAGAGATCTGACATCACAGTTTACTCCAAGAATTTTGTAATGTTTCATTTGTATCGCTCTTCACTCTACAATCCAAATTTCTACTTAACCTCAAGATTAAACACAAGAAGAGGATAATTAGCAAATATGAAACTAATATTACTGAATTATGTAGAACCCTTTTTAACTGTTTCCTTTTTGGATACCATGTACTTGAAAACTCTGTTGAATAAAAATATAATATCTTTTCCTGATAAACAAAAACAAACTCATAACAGAAAGTTAAACAATTTTGGTATTAATGATCCCAATTTTATGAGTCCCAAGAAAATGGTTTTTAATTATTCTAATTGTGTATTGTGTAGGTGAGGAGTTTCTTCTATCATTAGGTTTGGACTTTAGCATGCCCAACTATCATCCAAAATATAGCCAGTTCTATAGGCTGTATGAACTTCTTTTTCAAAGATTAAGGCAACTACCTTTCCCATCTGATATAAGTACCTTTCAGCGTGACTTTACCAGATTGCTCAAACCTTTTAATCATTAAAAACTAACTGGACTCCTTTCTTCAAGAAGGAGGAATTCCATTTGCCGTAAAGGTTGGCTAAGAATCCTAATCTCGTTGTAACCGGACTGGATAAAGATAAAGGCACAGTATTGCTCAACATAGTGGATTATAAGACATAATTTACACAGTTCAGTATGGCCCACCTAAATTTCCTGACTTAGGTCTTCCTCAGTTTATCCTGTTTTTTAAAATGTAAGACAAAATTAGTAGAACACTGAAAAAACTAAAGGACAGTAATGCCAGCACTGAACAGGTATTCTTAAATATATTTTCCTCTGGTTCATATTATAGTATATTGTATGATTTACCTAAGATTCACAGAGAAAATGTCCCACTCAAACCTATTTTAGCTGCTTAAAATTCGCCTAATTTTAATATTGCAAAATTTCTTGTGTCTCTTGTACAACCACTTACTTCAAATGAATGTACGCTGGCGAATTCTGCCTCACTGATACTTGAAATTAACGCGCAAAGCAGTTGTAATATGTGCTAAGTAATGTTGTTGAAACATTATTT
>NC_090737.1:65622467-65632467 GCF_036898095.1 Palaemon carinicauda
TCTGGGGATGAAAAGTTTCCGTTTGAAAAGGAAATAAATGATAACGTTGAGCAAGACTGTTGTGCATAAGCAGCAGGTTCAGATGTTACGCAGACACTTAGGAGAGGTGAAAAGGAAAGAAATCTCAGAAATGAAAATGGGTTTTAGTGGAACATCAATTATTACTGGCTGGCAAATTTTCTTTGACTTAATATGTAAATAATATCCAAGAAGCAGGCACATTTTCTTTGACTTAATATGTAAATAATATCCAAGAAGCAGGCAAATTTTCTTTGACTTAATATGTAAATAATATACAAGAAGCAGGCACATTTTCTTTGACTTAATATGTAAATAATATCCAAGAAGCACTTGTAAAATAATAAGTACATGGGTGCTGAAGGTTAATTAAGAGGTTGAAACATGATTATTTTGTTTCCATATAACTAATGATATCAGTTGTCTGCTTGCGGTCTAGTTGCTGTAATCGTAGAGTTTTAGCCTTTGAAGTTCCACTGATTTGACTGTTTGAATAGGAAGATCATTCCACAATCTGATCATAGCTGGAATAAAAGTTCTAAAATAAATTGTGGTATTGTGCCCTATGATGGAGAAGGCAAGACTGGTCGAAATAATTGCATATCTATTACTACATACAGGATGTAGCTTTCTGGGAAGATGTTAAGGCAAAGGATGATCAAAATCAATGAAAAAGTCTTATGCCACATTTATAAAGAACTAACTGAACGACAGTGCAAGGGATTAATATCCAGAAAAAAAAAGAGAAATAAATTTAAATGACTGTAATTTTCTGAACATTGAATTAAGATAAGAGCCAGTGGCCGGAGATCCAGAGATATGAACAATCCTTGAATGAAGGTACAAATAAAAGTATTGAAATATTTCTTAAGAATAGATTCAACACCGAAAATCTTGAAAGACTTTCTCATGAGCCAAGATTTTTGTGCAATTAAAGGAAGAAAAAAATGCCGAATGATTTGTCAATACAGGAGTAAAATTGTAATACAAGTTTTGTTCCTCAATTTTAAGCCTGACGAACGTTTGTTCTGCCAATTCAATCTGACCCCAAACTTTCTTTTTCATGTACATCAGCAGCCACACCACCGAGTTGGAAATTATGCTTCCATAATGCCATTCATCATATGTAAAAAAATAAAGAAAAAGAAAAATCGTCAAGGATTTTACTGAAAAAAAAAAAAAAAAAAAAAAAAAACGAATTCAAGCTGGACCGTTGGAAATGGATATATCGTAGCACATGATCAATGACTGTGTCCCTTAGCAAAAGCTACAACTCTATCAAGAAAAAGGTAGCACGTGGTTATAACTGTTATCCATATGATGTTAAGGAATTGCTTTTTGCCTGAGCATTTGCTATCTTTAGGTACTTGAGCTTTTGTTTTTATCTACAAGCTTTTGCTCTAAGCAAATGCTTAGTTTGTATTCATCAGGCATAATAAATCTGACAAAATTTACATAAATGAAATAATAAAGAGGGAGTTATGTGCTAATCTATTACTGAGGATATATTATGGGATTGATCATTCATAAAAGAAGTTAAGGTTAGAACGCTTGTGTTATGTTAAAAAGGTTGCCCTGATACACTCACTCTGAGAAGTGCATCCCTTACCACCCTAATTGCCCACCGAGTGCATGTGTTTACCTCTGCTTACCACCTCTGCCATCTTTCCATAAACAATCTGTTTGAATAGCCTATAGGGTTGTTTCATTAAACGTAAAATTGATGTTGGTAATATTTGTGTTATGTCCAGGAATATGAAGTACTAAATGCCATACTGTATATGTAAAGCTTTCTTAACTTAGGTAAGAAAATTGCCAACACTGTTACCGACTTTAGTGTATGATGCCGTTTTCGACGAGTTACTTGGTTACTAATATAATGTTAACAACAACAGTAACTTTGAGAGTTTATTATATTCAGCAGTTCACCTTAATTACATCACTTAATGATTATATACTTTATTGGCTAATCCTAAAATGATGAAACCATATTGTATTAGATGAAGCTAGCCTCACACATAGGTCAATATATTGAAAACATGCGGGGTATGTGTTATTTTGAAAGTTTATACTAATACTTTTGTTATTGTATAGTCAAATTAGATACAATTTTTTGCTTACAAAGACTTCAAACATAATATCAAGAACATCTTGGTTATAATAAAGTTTTTGTAGAGTGGGCTTATTAAACAATAGCACTTAATATAACCATTGACCAGTGAGAGAAACAAAATAAAGTAAATGTGTACACTTTGTATTTTGTTCCGTCCAAAAATACATATGTTACATTAACTAACACCTTGACTACCTATCCTATCTTTCAAATACTTCCTATCTTTCAAATACTTCCTATCTTTCAAATACTTCCCTCAATATGTCTGGCATTGAATAAACATGGTCGTAAACTTGCACCGGTCTCCATCTGCATATTTCCCATTGGGCATTGATGTAAGTCATGAGTTGTTGGGTTGTTCTGACATGTTCCATTTTTCATCTGTTCGTCATTTGTGCCGACGCATGCTCTATAAAAATATAGCACAGTGGTGGAACCTATGGTAAATGCTTTACCGTCAAAATATATGGACTTATTACAATGTTTTAATAAAGTACAGCAAATTATCAGGTGTGCATGACTAAAGTAATATTGTAGATACTAAAGTTCAATATATTTTAGATGATGCCAATAGTATTGCGGAGAACATTAGATAGGATGCCCACGATTGCAAGGTGGCAACAGTCTCGTTCAAACACTCCAACGTCAACTCCTGAGCAATTTTAGAAAAGTCACTGTCCATCATTATCTAGATTTCTTAGTATCGTTACTGGGATAATGATTTCCGACGAAAACATGTCGGCTTTCTCAACAATATAACTACCCTTGTATAATGTTGGACATGCATTAGTAGATTTTATTACAAACAAAGCAGTCTCCTCTTTTAAATGATTTGAACAATTTAATCGATGAAGCTGATCTATAATATAAGCTGTGGAAAGATAAATAAAAGAGGACCTAAAAGAAATGTAAGTAACTGAAGTTCTGGAGAGGGAGGTGAGACCTTCCGGACTCACCAGTGGTAGCTTATACACCCCCCCTGGAACCCCCCCAAGCGGCGGCGCGAGCCCCAAACCACGCCCCCTTGGGCGGAGTTACCAGGGACGAGCGGGTTGACTCGGCAATGGAAGTCACATTTCTGAAGTTGACTTCGGCACAGAACGTTCTCCTCTTTTTCCCTCCTGCTGCTCCCAACATTTGCTGATTTTCATTATTCTGCACTCAGCAACCAGAGTAATATCTCAGCCCACGGCTTAATTATGTCTAGGCAAATCCTTACCTCCGCGGAGGTGCATCGGCTTAGCGAAGACTCCAGCGGAGAGGAGAACGTAATCAGTAACGAAAAACGCACACAATCGACTGCAGATAGTGATATGCCTTCTAATTCTGATATCGTAAATATGTTACTACAACAGAATCAAACTCTTATGCAAATCATCCAGAAAAGGTAAGGTTTTAAATTCTGTTTACAACGAAAACGTCATATGGAAAGCAGCTGATTTAGACTAATGACGTCACAAATGCAAATGGCAGCCCCCATACGTAAGCTTGTTATGATTTGAATGCTTAGAGCAGGCACTTCCGAACATAGCGTAAGTAGCTTAAGCAAAGCATGTGCATGATTACTACACGATTAATCGGTATAAACAAACTAAATACTCCAATTTTTATATATTACAAAATTATAATTAAGCACACAAAACAAATTGCTTGCCTGACACATTAAAAGCACGCGCTTAATAGGCAGTAGGCTGGACCACAGGTAAGTTCGAGCTTACATTTCTCGCTTTAAACCTATCGACACTAGCCTAGGCCCTGGGGGGCTATCTGATAAGGGTTACATATGAGGCAGGTCTAGTTTATTAATAATAACAGATTTAAACTTATCATTCACTTAAATACAGCACTGAATTAACCTAAGAGGGCTATTTGAGTCGTGAACCCCATTGCCTGACTTCAGCCTTCTAGGTCCGCTGCTGTCCATATTTACTATACCTGTTGAACAAAATTTCAATTATTTTATGGTAAATAAATCACTGATATTAAACATTCATCTCGGCAGAAGTGGTTCACCTGCTAAGAAGAATGAGGCTCCCCCTCCTACTAAGCGCTCAAGACGATCACCTGAATTACCTGAAAGTGCAAATTTAGACCTCTTTTCCTTTTATAATAATGGAGATGAAAGTGATTACGAAGATTTCAACCTTCTTACCTTCAATAAACCCATTCCTTCATATATTTCCACCAATTTCAAAGCTGAACCATCTTTTCATAGAGAAGGGAAAATTCAATTGAATAATTCACTAGTAGCATTAACTTTCAGTGAAGGCCATAGTGATAACCGGGATAAATTCTTTGTTAGTAGTCAAAATAAGGAGTTCTCAGACTTTTTTAAATTAATTAATACTCCAAAGTTGAATTTCTGGCCTGAAGGTAAGGTATTTGATGACAGTTATAAGAGAAAAATTTTTTATGACATTGAAAATATTAAAATGAGTATTTCTGCCTTTCAAGGGCATGCAGCACTGGCACACATTGTATACCCCTCCAAAGTAAATGACATTGATTTTTTGTCCAAAATTATTATTGGTCCCCTAAGGAGGAGCATAGACCTCATACAAAATTTGATAAGAAATTTCAGAAGCAGAGCACTTCCTAGATACCTCAAGGAAGAAATAAGAGATCTTATAATCAAAGCAGACATTAAAGAAGTTTGGAATTTAACTGAAGACTCAAAATCAGCCATTGCTGCCTGCTTTCACAAAGGTCCCCTCCTCAGAGGAGGGGCAGCAAACTTCAGGGGTAGGAAATTCAACTTCGGGGGCAGATTTCAGGGAAGAAGGTTCAGTTTCCTCAAAGGTAACCCTAACTTTAGATTCAAGTCTCAGCCGCTTAGAAGAGGTAATAGGCGAGGTGGGTACAGGGGGGGGGGGAGGTCACAAAATGGACAAGCTAATAGTTCAGGAGCCAGAGAAAAGAAAGACCCTAGAAATTGAGCCATGCTCCGCACCAGTTCAAAGAGAGATTTTTTTCAGCACCAGTATTCTATGCACCAGTTGATAACGATGTTTACTCTGCACCAGTTAATAATGAGCTTTGCTCAGCACCAGTTAATGAGCTTTGCTCAGCACCAGTTAATTACGAGCTTTGCTCAGCACCAGTGGTTAATGAGCTTTGCTCAGCACCAGATAATAACGAGCTTTGCTCCTCACCAGACCATCATGACATTGGGCCAAATGCTATAAATCAAGATAGAAGTAAAGAGACCTCGCCTTTGGCCTCAAAACCAATGAATAACTCCTCCCAGAGCCCCCCAGAGAATAGGATAGGTAAGTCATTATTGATGAATATTGATAGTTGGAGAAAGCTTCCTAATGCCTCTTTTGCTTGTAAAATTATCAATGAAGGGGTGAGAATTCCGTTTAATAATAAACTTAAAGCCCAGAGGTCATTAAAAAGAACAGGTAAAGATAGATTTTATTCAATTAACAAGCGTAAAATATTGGAAAGTGAATGTGACAGACTGCTAAAACTAGGTGTCATAGAGCAGATCCCCAGAACTTCCTTTTACTACTCCAACCACATATTTCATAAATTCAAACCAGATGGAACAGTACGACTAATCTTTGACATGAAAGTGCTCAACACCATGATTAAAAAACCTTCTTTTACCATGCTCAAGGCCAATACTATATTTCCCTATCTACATCTAAACTCTTGGGCCTGCAAACTAGATTTAAAAGATGCTTATTGGCACATTCCATTACATGCAAGTAGCCAGAAATTTCTAACCTTCAAACTAGGTAAAAGGAAGTTCAAATGGACTGTGATACCCTTTGGACTAAAGACAGCACCTTATATTTTTTCAAAAATAATGTACACTGTGATCAAGTATATTAGAACTTCATATAACATCTTAATATTCAATTATCTTGATGACATTCTCATATTAGCAAAAGATTATGTAAAATGTAAAAATCACATTCAGCTAGTCATTAAGATCTTGTCAGACTTAGGATGGAATATCTCACTTAAAAAATCTACAATTGAACCGACTCAAAGAATTGAATTTTTAGGAGTGCATTACAATATGATTAAGAAAACTATGAATCCCAGTGGGAAAAACATAGAGAAGTGTGTCGAATTGGCCAAAGCTTTCTCCAACTCTGTTAAATCCGACCTGCATTCCTATCAAATGTTAATCGGAGCTTTAAATTTTAGTGCATCCTATACAAGCTTGGGAAGATTCCATCTTAAATATCTCCACAGATACCACAGTTATTTTAATTCAGGGTACAAAATCATTCCCCACACCTTCAAAAAATACCTAAAGCCATGGGAACAGAGACAAATGTACAGAGAGATTAACATTCCAAAACCACAGATAGATGCAGAACTTTTCACTGACGCTTCCAACCAGGGTTGGGGAGGTGCATTAGTAATAGCGGGTAATATGCTCTCAATAAATGGAACTTGGACAAATGAAGAATCCTCCCTTCACATCAATGTAAGAGAGTTATTAGCTTGCTTCTATTCTTTGGAACACTTCATCACAAGGTTATACAACAAGGTAGTCTTAATACATGTTGATTCAAAGTTACTAATTGTTGGATAAAGAAACAGGGTAGTATCAGAAACAAGTTAGCCCATGAACTAGTCAGGAAAATACTTAGTACCATGAAGGATCACAACATACAGATAAATTCCAGATGGATCAGGGGAGTAAGTAACACCATCGCAGACTCACTTTCCAGGGACCTGGGTTCCATTCACACAGAAACTTCCCTCAGTGACAGTCTATTCTCTTTAATCTGCTCTGACTTCAATTTCACCCCAGAAATAGATCTGTTCTCAAATGGCTTCAATACTAAGTGCAAAAAGTTTTGTTCATCTCTTCCAAATCAAAAAGCCATCAGCAATAATGCACTTACGATTAGCTGGAAGGGATCAACACCTCTCTATGCCTTTCCACCAGGATTCTTACTACACAAAGTAGCTTTTAAAATCAATAAAGAATGCAATAATAATATGCTTTTCTGCACCATATCGCAGGGGACGGAACCATGGATTCCATTAGTGAAGTCAGTCGCGAAGCAGCACAAACGATATATTGTGAAGATCGAAGACTACCAGATAGTTCTCAAGGATTGTATCTCACCCTCAGCAAAGCTCCAATCAACTTTGATCGCCTTCAAAATTTAAAGGATCAGCTCCCTAACGTCTTTCCTCCTGAGGTTTGCTCCAAAATTGCTGTCAGCTTGAGGGACAGCTCCTTGCACAAGTATGAAAACCTATACAACATTTTTAAAAGTTTCATTCACGAGGAGTATGGAAGAGACAACAAATTCCCCCTGTTCGCAATTATTTTATTTTTCAATCACCTTATAGACAAGGGTCTGTCTTACAACACCCTGAAGAGCTACAGAGCAGCTTTAGGTCCTATCTTGCCTGGCTATTTCCCAGGTTACTGTCTTGCAGAGGACAAATATGTCAAAGCAATGATATCGGGAGTTAATAGAAGGAAACCTAGAAATTCTCACCAGTTCCCTGGCTGGGATCTAGACAAAGTAATTTCATTTCTCAACACCACAAGAGATAACTCTACCTTACTACTGACACAGAAAACCTTGTTCCTAGTAGCCTTAGCTTGCCCTTTAAGAGCTAATCAATTTAACAATCTCAGCATTTCCAGGAGCACCTTCACCCCAGAACACATTGTCTTACGGAACCACCCTTCCTTAATGGCCAAAAACCAAAAGAACAACTACACGCCAATAGAGATCAGCTTTAGGAAGCTTCCTAACAGACCAAAAATATGTCCAGTCAGACAATTGAACTTCTATTTGGAATACACCAACAAAGTCTGTATGGAAAGAAACATAGACAGGAAAGACCACATATGGCTAGATGAACACTTCAAGATAATGTCTCTACAAAAAATGAGACAACTTTTTAGGGAGTGCTTTTTCAGAGCCGACCCAAATGCAACTAAACAGTCAACGAATTTTCACTCTATAAGGGGGCAAGCTTCATCAAGACTGCTATACAATGGAGTATCGATACAAGAAATCATGTCCAGAATGAATTGGAGAAGCGACTCTGTCTTCAGCTCTTACTATGCTCTCCTCGGCTCACAGGGAGCTTTCGATGCTGTGGTCGCTGGACTTCATCTTCAAGCCCCCTGAAGCATCTGCCTAGCTACCACTGGTGAGTCCGGAAGGTTGAGACCTCCCTCTCCAGAACTGTAAGTTTACTTGTGAACGAAGGTTCTGGAGTGGGAGGTGAGACCTTCCGGACTCAAAGTCTGGGTCACCCTCCAACCCTTCCCCCGTGAGCCGAGGAGACCATGTACAGTACTTAGGAGGGAATATTCTAACAACTTCATAATTCAACAGAGTAGGCTATATACAAGAACACACACATACAATCACTATTATTCCACAGAAAACAAACTAACTGGAATCTTTCAATATTCATATCAACCAAGAGAGCACAAGAAGATTGAATTTACTAGTAAAAAGACCTTTATGTCCAACAATTTGCACCTTCACAGTAATTCCTTCATAACTTGCACTACCAAGGTAAGCTCAACCACTTCTGTGTTATTTTTTGTTCTATTACAACTTCAAAAATGTGACTTCCATTGCCGAGTCAACCCGCTCGTCCCTGGTAACTCCGCCCAAGGGGGCGTGGTTTGGGGCTCGCGCCGCCGCTTGTGGGGGTTCCAGGGGGGGGTGTATAAGCTACCACTGGTGAGTCCGGAAGGTCTCACCGCCCACTCCAGAACCTTCGTTCACAAGTAAACTTACAGTTCTAAGAGAAACCGAGACTTCCTTCCCATCTGCGAAAAATGCTCTGCATATTTCCTTGGATCATCCTTGCACAACGAGTGACCTCGATAAATCTTTTAGCACATTATGAAGAGTCAAATCTTGGCAACATTCAACTATGGCATAGAACCGCTGCATTGGACTATGTATGTTAAACATTGCACATAAAATTGGTATTCGAGGAAAACGACGAACTGGAAGAAGTACCTAATAGATTTTCTGAAAACGTACAAATATTAGTCCTATATAAGAACTTCATATTAAGCTGAAAACTTATAAAGAACAAAATATGTATACGGGAATTCATCTTTATTGCAATAGAATTATTTCAATCTTACAGCACTTTCGTTATGTGATAACCTACAGCAGTGGATTTTATGATGATGAAGGATTAGAGTTTAAGGTCTACTTACGATAGCTTGATGAATTATATAATTGACTGGTTCTCAGGAATAGTATTTACATTAACATCATCTTGGCAGAGTCTCTCTCTCTCTCTCTCTCTCTCTACGTATATATATATATATATATATATATATATATATATATATATATATATATATATATATATATATATATATATATATATATATATATATACATATATATATATATATATATATATATATATATATATATATATATATATATATATATGTATATATATATATATATATGTATATATTATATGTATTATATAAATATATATATATATATATATATATATATATATATATATATATATATATATATATATATATATATATATATATATATATATATATATATATATATAGATATATATATACATACATATATATATATATATATATATATATATATATATATATATATGTATATATATATATATATATATATATATATATATATATATATATATATATATATATATATATATATATATATATATATATATATATATATATATATATATATTATACTATCCCTGACCCCAAACCCGTCTGACTGAATTAATGGGTACTCCCGGATACCACATTACAATGCGTTCATTATTCTTATCAACAATGCTGCTTCACATGCAATGTGAAGGAGAAATAATTTTTCGTCTGTAAACACG
>NC_090737.1:65642467-65672467 GCF_036898095.1 Palaemon carinicauda
TCGGAAATGGAACAGTCTGGATGGGCAACACAGTGCCCTCACTTAGTTTGTAGTACAGTATGTACTACACACTCACCCTGGAATTAATCGTCCCAATTAAGACCACTGTTCCTCGCAGAGTTAAACAGTAGGGTTAACACCGCGACCCACTGCTACCACAGATCTCTTTTAGTTCCTCTACTTGCTTCGCATAGTGGCGAAAGAACACTCTGGAAGACTTCCAGCCAGTGTATGAACGGAGATGTTCAAAATCCATGCAATTAAAGAAATTTAAGAATGAGGCAACTTTCCTCGGATCGTGACCTGCGGGTGTATTGTCAGGATCCGCTCTGCGAATAAAATATGTGATTTTTGCTCTGAGTTGATTCAGAGATAAATTTGAGCCTGATGTTTCTCCCCTGAATAGTTGACCACCCTTGAAGTCTGAAGTTCTATGAAGATAGACCTTTAGGCATTCTACTGGACATAGAGATGCATCTTCTTTCAGAGGGCAGATTCTCCAGGGACCCCACCTGTTGGTGGGTAACTCATTCTTGGCGAGAAACGTAGGATCCGGAAACAGGTTCAGTTCTTCCCCATCCAGGAACTGAACACGACCTGCCTCTCTCGAGAGGCTACAATTTCACTAACCCTGGCCCCGGACGCGAGTGCAAATTAGGAAAATAACTTTTTGTGTCAAATCCTTTAACGCACATTCTTCATTGCTCAACAGAGAAGCGAAATGAAGAACTTGTCTAAAGACCATGAAATGGGCTTTGGAGGTGCTGAAGGTCTGAGCCTAGCACAGGCTTTCGGGACTTTATTAAAGATCTCGTTACCTAGGTCGACCTGGAAGGCATATAGAATGGGTCTTGTCAAAGCAGACTTACACGCTGAAATCGTGTTCTCTGCCAACCCTTGACCATGGAGGTGGGGAAAAAAGATAAGCAGAAGTCTGTCAAGATCTCCTGCGGAATCTTCGCCTTGACAAAAGGCCACCCATTTTCTCCAAGATGACTCATATTGCCTTCTAGTAGATTTGCATTTATATTCCTCAATGAAGTCTATACTGGCTTTCGAAATCCCGAAACGCTTTCTCACCGCTAGGGAGAGAAAATCATGAACTGCAGGGTCCGGGTTTTCTGTAATGAAGCGCAGACAGTTGACTTCTGGACTCGCTGGGTCAGAACTGGATCTGGTAGTGGTACAAACTTCAGCTACAGTTCCAATGCCAGGAGGAACCACACGCTGTTCGGCCACTTGTGGGCCACTATTGCCGCTACCCTTTGAAGGATCTCAGTTTGTTGAGGACCCTCAACAGAAGGTTGTGAGGAGGGAACAGATAAATCTTGGACCATCTGTTCCAGTCGAGGGACATCGCGTCCACTGCTTCCGCTAAGGGGTCCTCGTACGGGGCACGTACAGGGGCAACTTCTTGTTGTCTTTCGTCGCAAAGAGGTCTATCTGCAGTTCTGGGACTGATTCAGAATGAAGGAGAATGATCCTGCGTCTAAGGACCATTCCGACTCTATCGGTGTGAACCTGGATAGAGCGTCCGCTGTCACATTGCGGACTCCTTGAAGGTGAACTGCCGACAGGTACCACTTCTTCTTTTCCGCCAATCGGAAGACGGCCAACATCACCTGGTTGAGAGGTGGTGACCTCGATCCTTGTCAATTCAAGTATCTTACAACTACCTCGCTGTCTATTACCACTTTATGTGGAACGAATGACACGGGGAGACTTTCTTTAAGGTAAGGAGCACTGCCCTAGCTTCTAGAAAGTTTTATGAGAAAGGTCTTGAATAGCCTGGACCAAGTCCCCTGGACTTTTTTCCGATGAGAGTGACCTCCCCATCCCTCCTTTGAGGCGTCTGAGTGAATCGTCACCGACGGGGGAGGTGGCTGAAGAAGAACCTGACTTCTTTAGATGTCTGGCTTGGGACCAAGGCCTGAGAAGAGTACTTAGCCGAAGCGGCTGGTCTTCTCAGATCTCTTCACGCGTTTGATGCATAACTTCTCCAAACTCCGATTGCATCCTTTAGCTGTGCTCTTAGCACTGGGTCTGTCACCGAAGCAAACTGGAGAGAGCGCAGTACTCTCTCCTGCTCGTGTCTTGATATCCTTTCGGAATCTTGAAGTCTCTTGACAGAACCCGCTATCTCCTTCCTTTTCTTCGCTGGGGTGGAGAAACGGTGTGACAAAAGGTCCCAGTGGATCTTAGCCACTGGAACTTTTGAGATGGAGAAAGTCGAGACTTTTTCTGTTGATCTTGAAGCCTAGGTACTCTAGGAACTGGATCACTGACTGGAAGCTTGCAAGCATTCTGTCTCGGATGCTGCCCACACCAACCAGTCGTCCAGGTAGGCTACTACCTGAATTCCCTTTAGGCGAAATTGTTTGAGAGCTACGCTCGCAAGCTTCGTAAAAATCCTTCGGGCTATGTTTAGCCCGAATGGCATGGCTCCGAAGGCGTATAGTCTTCGCTGTAGCCTGAACCCTAGGTAGGGGGAGAGTCGATGGCTAATTGGAATGTGCCAGTAGGCATCTGACAAGTCTATAGAGACGGAATATGCCCTCTTGGGCAGTAAGGTCCTTATGTGTTGCAGTGTTAGCATTTTGAATTTGCAATTCACTATGAACTTGTTAAGTGGCGACAAGTCCAGAATGACTCTGAGCTTTTCCGAGTCTTTCTTGGGAACACAAAACAGCCTCCCTTAGAAATTGATGGGCTTCACCCTTTTTCTCCAACCGTTCTTGAACGTACTCCTCCATAACGGGGGTGGAGTGTTGGAAAAACCGAAGGTACGGGGGTGGAGTGCTGTACCAGCTCCCGCCCAATCCATTCTTGAGTAGGCTGTGGGCCCAGGGATCGAAGGTCCACCGATCCCGAAATTTCAGAAGTCTCCCTCCTACCGGTATGACCTCACTTGGACTGCCGTCCTGAGGTCTTGCCTTCCTGACCACGACCACCCCTGAATCCCCTTCCCCTTGAGGGGCGTCTAGACGAGCCTCTGGCTGCTCCTCTAGGCTTTGCTCGGAAGGAAGTAGACTGCCCTTCGAACGCTGGGGTGAAAGCCGTGGACTGTGTCGACACGGCCTGGGGTACCCACTGAAAGGTGGTCGGGGTTTGTGCCACGATCTGGGGCACTGGGGGCAATGGCAATTGCAGTTGCTGTTGCTGTCTAAGAGGCTTGGCTGGCCGAGACGGTAGCCTAGTCCTCATAGTCTTCCTCTTTGGTTGAGGACCCTCATCCGGGGAAGACTTTCTTTTGATAGCCAGGTCCCACTTCTGGAGAAGGTTTCTATTCTCCAAGGTGGCTTTATCAAAAACTTCTTTGACCAAGTCGGTAGGGAAAAAGGTCTTTTCCCCAAATGTTGGAGGAGATTAGTTTCTTTAGTTCGTGCCTCACTGTAGCCGAAGTAAACACGAACTCCCTACAAGCTCTCCTTGCCTTGACGAAGCCATAAAGGTCCTTCGTCACTGTGGCCAGATGAGGCTTGGCCACTACCATGAACATTTCATGGACCTTGGGGTCACTTGCCATCGTCTCGAGAGTAGTCTGAAGAGACATTGAGGCAGTCAGTCTTTCTTTTGTATCGAACTCACTTCGCAAAAGAAAGTCAGACAGCTTAGGGAGGTCCTTGCCGAACTGACGTCCGGCAATATCAGCCTCCAACTTTCCCACTTAGAACGTAAGATGGACGTCCTTCCAATCTTTGTGGTCCATAGGCAGGGCCAGCGACAAGGGTTTACACTCCTCTAGGGAGGGGCAAGACTTGCCGGCCTCGATTGCTTTTAGTACAGCCAGAAACCCTTTCTGTAAAAAGGGGAAGGCTCTAGTAGGCTAGGACACAAAGGAAGGGAGCATCCTATTCAATGCAGCTACCTTTGAGTTAGAGAAGCCCCTCTCTTTCATCGAAGATGAAAGTAGAGCTTGAGCCTTAGCATGGTCATCACTATGACCTCCTTCGGCTCTGCCTCCTCCTTTGAAGCTGGTTCCTTCCTCAGCCGGACATAACAGTCCGGATATGGTGCCTTGCTGGGCCAGAATTCCACCCTCCAGGGGAACTGAGCCCAGCATATCCGAGATGACGATCTTTCCAGTCGTCATCGACATGTGCTCAGCATACCTCCACGGGTTAGCATCCGAGCACAAAGGAAGGTCTTTCACATTGAGCTTTTCTGGGGCCCATGTGATTCTGCAAGGCACTGCATTCGCAGTTCCATTGCAGCCGCCTTCTCCTGATTCTCCTTCTGCATTTGTTGGATCATTCCAACAATAGAAGAGAGGGCCTGTCCCAGCTCTACTGGGAGACCGGCCGATGTAGAGGGACTTGAACTTCATCCTGGGCTTTTGCAAGGAGGTCTTCCTCCTGACACCCGTCCACATCAGATATCCTGTCATTTAGCTGGATGTCTTGCATCGCGACCGCGACTTCAGCATCCACCTGGATCTGAACTTAGGGGATCTCCTCTTGAGGCTGGGGAATCACTGCATCAGTTGATGCCTTAGGGAAAAGATACGCCCTCATCTTCTCACTTGGAAGATAAGGGCCAAAAGTGTACTTTTGGAAGCCCCTTACCCAGGTACGAAGTTTCTTCCTAGGTATTTAAATGTCTCATTAATCAGGTTAGTGCACACAGTACATACCTGAGGGTCCCAATACCGGAGATCATCCTTGGAGACAGCGTATGCTGCGTGTCTCCTACAAAACTCATGTCCGCAGAGGTTCTTGCTGCTGACATTGCAGAAAGCACTTCCCGACTTCGGAGTGTCCTTCTGTAAAGAGAAGAAATTTCCATGAGTATCAAGTGAACTATGTATCACTGGATATGCATAGTATAGCATAACAATTCATAAATGAAAGACACACACTTGTGTTTCCCTCACAACCCATTGTTGCAGCCTTCCAGATAATAAAATCAAAATGGTTTATCTCTACTAGAGTAACCAATGCAAGGTTTCCAGAGGAAACAGGTGGAGCTCACACCTAGGCAATGATTTTAAAAATCCTGGATAATAGACGGGGAAGAACTCTGCTTCCTGTCTGAGGGCAACAGCAAAGGGCTGTGTAAGAAAACACAATAGTGTTAGAAGATACAGTGCTGTACCTAAACTTTTACTATAGTTTTCTTCTTACTGTATATGCTATACAGAAGAATACTAGTACAGTATAGGAGGATGTGTGCCGGCCTGCCTTTGCCGGCCGGCACACACCACAATTAGCTTTAAAGTATACTACTTAACAGCTATAGGGCGGCAGCCCTCTGGTTCACATGCCTGTGCCGGCGGCAGCAGCTGCCGGCCAGCAACAGCCAGTGTTGGCCGGCAATGATTGCCGGCCAGCAACTACACAAGGTAGTACCCAGCTGCCGGCCACACTCTTGGTGACCGGCAGACAAGGACTGACATAAGCCGGCCGGCAAAGGTACAAGACCGATGCCAGCCGGCAGCAAAAGAACCAGAAGACTACACCTGCCCGGCTGCCGGCCTCATAGGCCGGCAGCCGGGACAGGTACAGCACTAGAAGAAAATAGAATGGATGCCGGGATAAGAGTGTACACAACCCCCCAAGCCCGGCAACCGAAAGAGTGCATATAAGGAAGGGGAGAAACTTAATTCAGGCTTCCTTGACCCATGCCGTCCGGCTCAGCCGGCAGGCATGGATGAGGGACCAAGAGAGGTCCGGGCAGCACTCGAAAACATAAGACCCTTGCCGTCCAGCATCTCTGCCGGCCGGCAATGGGCTTAGTCAATCCATATCCCAACCTATACTAGGTCCAGAAGTAGAATGACATACGGTACAGTAATACCCCTGCCGGCCAGCTCTGCCGGCCGGCAAGGTACAGTACAGTAATGGCTAGGCCATTACGGAGATAGAGGGGGAAGGGACAAGAGGGTCCTGCCAACCTTGCTTTAGTGACAGATCACCCGCAGCCAAGAACTTTGTCTTAGCCTAAGGGAGATCTAAGGGAAAGGGCCAGCGCAGTAGTATAATACCTGCCAGCTTCCCGAGCACCAAAGCAAGGAAGGCGTTGCTACTCCCAAGGGAAGATTTATCCTCCCCGAGAACAGCAACAGGACTTAGTCTGGTCGATCACACAAGAAGGAATCATAACTACAGAAACCTTCGATAGTGACCTAAGGGAGCTCAGCTCCCTTTGTAAGTGTTAGGTCAGCGAGGGAGACTCTGCCCCAAGCCAAACAACACGGACTCAGACTAAAAACTCTGTTGTTCTGTCCCTCTTTGAACCAGACTCTGCTGGAACAGGAAGGTACAGTAACACCCTAGTATAGTTTTATCGAAAATAAATTCGGAAAAAACCACTCAGGGATAAGCCCAAGGCTTAAACAGAGGGAAAGGGATTGCATACCTTCTCCGAAGAAAAGAAAGCAACCGGGGAGAATAATAAAGTATACTAAGGCTCCATAAGCAATTAGCCTAGGCACCAAGAGAATCGATTACCTAATTCACCGAAACTCTCACGTATACAATCTTGGAAATATTCCACACAGTCTAAAATGTATAAAATATAGCCTAAAGCTTCAATAAAATTTTAATTACACTCGGAAAAACCAAAATCATGCATTAAGTACTAGGACCAAACGACTAGGCTACATGGCCTAGCGTAGGCCAGAATGGCGAATACTTCGCCAAATAATACTAAGCACGAAAGGAAATCCTATGTAAAGCTAAATAGCTAAATTTTATTAAGCAAAACAACCAGGAATGTCACTCTGACTAACTAATTTATACCTAGCGAGTGACAGTGTCCAGGACACCTCTGGTAGGCTACGGCTCTTGTATCAAAGATTAATCCTATTAATCACTCAAAATTTTACCAAGAGCCTACATTTATACATAACAGACACTATACTCAACTTATCCGAGGCCAACGAAGACGAAGAAGCCATGAAAAGCTGAATAAATCCAAGATTTGCGAGAAAAACAGGAAAAAACACCGAGTTGTTAAGCTACGCAAAAAGGAATACAGATGGCGCCAGGATTGGCGCCAGGCACGCATACGAATCGGGGGATAGGGAAGCCTTGGGAGCGGCTCCCCTTTTTCTTTCCCGAATTCGTATCTCGTCAATCTCCCTCCTACGAGACGAATCTCTGTTCAGGTCGTAGATTGCCATGTGACGTGTCTAGAATACGTCCTCTGATATGTCGCGATATCCCTTTCACGAGGGATACTCGCTCCAGGAGTTAGAATTCTGGTACCTTAAGGTAAATTCTCTGGGAATATCGCTGTAGTTGTAATATACCCTAGGAAGCTACCCTATAGGAACTTCCATCAGGACGACATGGCTTGAGCCCAAAAAAATATATATATATATATATATATATATATATATATATATATATATATATATATATATATATATATATATATATATATATATATATATAAAAGTAATAAGGATAATTTCATAAAGGATACTCAGCTTTTAAAAAGTTTCACGCATATTTTTTGTTCATGAAATAAATATTAATTTTGTTGAGTCCTAAAAGATCTCGTCAGTGAAACAAATTAGTATTATTATTATTATTATTATTATTATTATTATTATTATTATTATTATTATTATTACTATTATTATTATTATTATTATTTTAGTATTTGCCTTGAGTCTTCTGAACATAGATTTTATATTTTTCAAGTTTTCAGAATATAATTTGGAGGATATATCTTCATTAACATAACGTATCTATATTTAGTTATGAGTAAGTAGATATATCTTTGAATCTATCCTGCAACAAAGAAAAAAAAAACATAATTTTTCAAAAAAAAAACTGTTTCCGTTCTTATATTTAAAGGTTATCGTTCAATTGCTTATTAATGTAATGAAATAATATTTATATTACATAAAGTATCCTACTATCAATTATATCTAGTGAACGAAACACTCTAATAGGAACATTTAAATCTATCTAGACTTTTATGGAATACCTAAAGAATTTCATTTTATGGACTTATGAGTAATTTTCTGAAGCAAATTTCGAGAACTTTCGCAACCGTATTTTTCTTCTCAGTTTTAAGTAAGAGATTATTCATCTAGATATGAGTTGGGAATTTCCTCTTTTTGAAGGACTATATACTGTTTAAATTATTTTTCTTTTCACATCAAAAAAAATTAAACATTTATTTGAAATTTAGGTTTCTATTATATGATATTATATTGATTTTTCTATTCATATTTCTCTATTCATATCCTCATTACCACCAAGATGAATTGGAAATATCTACCGGGTACATAGTTTGCCCCTTGACCTATTTGGTTTTGACGGACAAGTACCTATTTGTTATATACTGTACATTTAAGGTCATGTATAATTGCTTTCCGTCGAAAAAAATCCTACCAAATCATCGGGTATGGGTCGTATGTTGGAAATAGCTATTTGAATACTCAGCCTAAGTGGCAAAAATAGGCAGGGAAGTCTAATGTTGATAATTAGGTATACTGTATTGTTATATTAAATCAATGACACTTAAGTAGAACCTTAGCTAAATCTAGCAGACTTGTATATAGTTGCTAGTATAACGTTATTACTGAAAGCCCTCCCACTTATACTATAGTATGACATATATATACTTTATGAATGATTAATTGATTGATTGATTTGGAGTTTTCTGGCATCCTGACATCGAAGTTCATTGACGCTGATACTTTATCAATGGAGACTAAGATGTTGGTAGTATTAGGATTAGTAGTATTATTGTATATGTAATTCTTATATTGTTTCGCACACTCAAACATCTACCCGACTTTATTTTACCCCTCTCTCTCTCTCTCTCTCTCTCTCTCTCTCTCTCTCTCTCTCTCTCTCTCTCTCTCTCTCTCTCTCTCTCTCAATGAGGGAATGGGAATCAAATGAGAATACTAAATGCGAATTACATTTCCGTGGTGCAATTCACGTTTCCTTCAACTTTAGACATTCTCCGAGTCTAACACACTCACTCTGAATACCATTGATACCATGAAGTTTCCGCTGCGTCATATCGTCTCAAATGTTTCGGAGCACATGCACAAGTTTCGCTAGTACACCTGGCACAGAGGATGCGTATCCTTTAACACCGTTACTGCGCGGTGAATTCCTGCGTGAAGCTAGGGATACCACCTCTGATATCTATCCCTACACTTCTTTGTTTGGTTACAGGGATGCTTGATTCAATGTAAAAGCAATGTTGTGAGTGTGAGTGTTATACCTACAAGGTAAACTAGCTACTGTTACGCATATGATATAAGATAGTTGTTTAGCTGTAATTCATAAAGGCTCATTAAATATATTTAAAGAACTCGCCAACACTGTTACTGACAGGTTTATAATAATTGTAATTATAATTTAATTGAATGTAATTGATAACACACTTCGCAGGTAATTGAAATTTGAATTGTAAGAATTTAGTGGTAACTTTAATTCTTTTATTTCTATTTAAAGGGAGTTGTAATCGTAATAATTTTATATATTCCTAATTGTAAGCGTAGTTTAATTTTTTTTTTTTGTATATAATGTTAATTATAACTGTAGTTGCGATTGAATTTCTTAAAAGAATAAAGTATAGCAGGAAACAACTGCACCTTAAATAAGTCAATATGGTGCCCTTACGTCTGAAAAACTCAAGGTTATTAATAAGCCAATTACCAAATTGATAATTTCCTATTTTTTATATGTGTAGGTTTTTTTTTTCTTTTTTACAGCTTCATTTTATTTTCAATTTGCGTTTTATGTTAATTTTTTTCTGATAATCATCTTCCACACAGTAAAGATACTAACAATCTAGCTAGGTAATTCCTAGGATAGGAATTACTTATACTTTTTTTTCTAAAATTCTAAAAATTAAATTTCTTTTGTATTTGTACGTATATAGCAATTTGGACTTTCTTATGTCTTTTACGAAATATAATTGCGGAAAAGCAAAAACTACGATGTTTGAATTTGTAATTGCAATTAAAATTCAGAAGGATTAAAAGTGAGAAATAATTATCATGATTGTATTTGAATTTGTTTCATCCTTTTAATTGCAGTTGAAAGTATAATTTGATAAGTGGACAGGTAATTCTAATTGAAATAAAGCATATGCAATTATTTCATGAATGTTATTGAGATAATTTCATGAATCAGTACTTGGCGAGTTCTTCAGTTCTCAATATAATGATATTAACGTGAGAGTATTAAAGCTGATAGTAATACCTTTATAGTTCTTGAAATAATAATTATCCGAAATCAGCTTATCCGAAAAAAAAAACATGTATGACAGAATTTATAATAATATATGGAGCAAAGTTTTGTCATAATTGACTCAAAACAGCTCGAAACCCGAAGGAGGTATGGGCATTATATTGATATTTAGAAGGGTCAGACATAACCATTCGTTATGAATTGGAGGGACGACATTTTGGTGCTATAAGAAATAATGGCCTCTCGTTACGAGCCATCGCACAGTTATTATTATTATTATTATTATTATTATTATTATTATTATTATTATTATTATTATTATTATTTTTATTATTATTATTATTATTATTATTATTATTATTATTATTATTATTATTATTATTACTTGCAAAGCTAAAACCCCGTTTGGAAAAGCAGGATGCTATAAACTTGGGGGCTCCAACAGGGAAAATAGACCAGTGAGGAGAGGATATAAGGAAACTAAAAGAGAAGTAATTAACAATTAAAATGAGATAGTTTAAGAAAAGTATGAGGATTAGAATAAATCTTTCTTATCTAAACTATAGAAACTTAAAAAAAAAAAAAAAAAAAAAGAGGAAGAAAAAATTATAGTATAGTTTGCCCAAGTGTAATCTTAAGCAAGAGAACTCTACCCCAAGACAGTGAAAGATCATGGCACAGAGGCTAAGACACTATCGAAGACTAGAGAATAATGGTTTGATTTTGGAGTGTCCTTCTCCTAGAAGAGCTGCTTAGCATAGCTAAAGTCTCTTATACCCTTACCAAGAGGAAAGTAGCCTCTAAACAATTACATTGCAGTAGTTAACCCCTTGAGCGAAAAAGAATTATTTTCTAATCTCAGTGTTGTCAGGCATATGAGGATAGAGGAGAATATGTAAACAATAGGCAACTATATTCAATATATGTGTAGGCAAAAGGGAAATTAGTAGTAACCAAAGAGGAGGATCCTATGTAGTACTGTCTCGCCAGTCTAGCGGTAGTATCTCAAAGGGTGGCTGTTGCCCTGGCCCACTTCATTCGTGTCTCCGGTTTGGCCAGTTTGCATCCTTGCGAATTGGCATATATATATATATATATATATATATATATATATATATATATATATATATATATATATATATATATATATATATATATATACACACACACACACACACACACACACATATATATATATATATATATATATATATATATATATATATATATATATATGTGTGTGTGTGTGTGTGGGTGTATAATATATATATATATATATATATATATATATATATATATATATATATATATATATATATATATATCTATATATGTATATATGTGTGTGTATAATATATATATATATATATATATATATATATATATATATATATATATATATATATATATATATATATATATATATATATATATATATATAATTTTCCTTTTTGAGTGGGGCCACCCATGATAGTATGGTTTCCTGTCAGCCATAAGACCATAGTATCTCACCAATGCCGATTCGCAAGGATGAATAAAGTAACCGCTTATTGACCCCCAGTTACTAATGGCAGTGGAACAAATGTCCCCAGATGGAGACACATACTATACGTCCCACTGAAGGTGCTGCAAAATAATTATGAACTACAACACGCTGTGTTAATAGAAGAGCTGAAAAAAAAGAAAAAATAGATTCGGATATAATTGGATTGAGCTACATTAAAGAACATGGGAATCTTATAGAGTTAGAGATGCGCACATATTCTGCAGTGGACATGCAAGGAATAACGAAAATACAGTAGGGTTTCTTAATAATGAAAATCATGTACATAATAAAGAAAAATTTTGTAGTATCAGAGATAGAATATCAGGATTGATTGTTAAACAGAATAAGAAGAATAAAGTAAAGATTATTGAAACATACGACCAACGATATCCCATACTAAGGAAGATATATATATATATATATATATATATATATATATATATATATATATATATATATATATATATATATATATATATATATATATATATATATATATATATACATATACATATATATATATATATATATATATATATAAATATATATATATATATATATAAATATATATATATATATATATATATATATATATATATATATATATATATATATATATTTATATATATATATATATATATATATATATATATATATATATATATATATATATATATATATATATATATTATGAAGATCTAGTGATATCTTTGAAAAAAGAAAAGACTGAATTTACATTATTTTTGGGTGATTTCAATGCTAAAGTAAATAAAAAGAGAGAGGAGAATCAGCATTAGGTAAATTTGGAGTAGGCTGAAGAAATAATAGAGTAGACTTGTGTGTATAATTTTCAGGAAAAAAGAAAACAATCTTAGGATCATGAATACCTTTTTTTTATGAAAAGGATTATAGAGAATGGATATGAACAAGCGAAAAATTAAATCGGTTTATTTCTTATTACAAAGATTAATTTAGTTAACGATTAAACAGCGGTAAACAAGTTAAAGTCAAACGACAATATAATGGTTACAAGTAAAATTTTTCAAAATTGTGGCGAGAAAAAGAAAAGAAATAATCTTCCCAAAGAAAATAAAAACTGTACTAAGAGAAAAATCGGATGTATTTAATTTAGCAATACAAAAGTACTTCCAGCTTCATGCTGATATGGAAACAAGTAATAGAGAAATTAAGTCTTTTTTATAACATAAGAGATAAGTGTAAGAGTTCCTGAAGAAAATCAAGGAAAACTATTAGAAAAAAAAAAATCTAAAAGAGAAAACATAAGGAATGAGAATAACACCCATAATAAAATTGGTATCACTATAAAAAACAATAGAAAAAAATAAGAACCCAAGACATTCGTAAACACAACCATACTAAAATTGAGAAACGCTAACGGAAAGAAGAAACATCAAATTGATGAGATAATTACTAGGAACGGGGTGTGAAATGACATTTGGTTTAAAATATGAAACTAGAAATATTATCAGCAAAAAAGATGGAGTGACATCGATTGTGGAGTACTTCTATACAATACTTTACAATAGTGATAAACGAAATAACTTCGCCAACAATAATAATGAAATACCTGAGCTGGTACAAAAACTAACAGTAGGAGAAGCAAAGAAAGCATTAGAAGGCAAAAAAAGAGGCAAAAGCAACAGGTGAGACATGATTTGAAAATAAATGGGGGAGATTTTATAGTAGTAAAACTCGGTGAACTTTACACAAAATGTCTGCAAAAAAACTTTACTACTACACTAATTTAAAAAGAGGGGGGTGCAGAAGACCTGTATAGATTACCGCCCGATATGTTTGCTCTCAGTAACTTATAGAATATTTGGTAATTGTTTACAACACCACGCTCTCCATTTACTGCAAAATAATGCAATCCTGCAGTTCTCATCTTCTTACACAGTAATTAGTTGGTTATTTAAATTCTGGGAAAGCAATAATTACTAAGATATGTTGAGGAAGGGGGAAGGGGCTATAAAAAGAAAATAGCTCGGTTTCCCCACCAAACGACTTGTTACTGACATGTTAACATAGTCAACCAAACAGAATTTGTGATGCCAGCGTACATTTGATATATTGTATATGCAAAATATACTTAATTAAAAATGGATTAATTACTCAAAAGTGTCCATGAAATATGCAATTTACAAATAGTGACACTTTTGAGTAATCACTCAATTTTTTATTAAGTATATTTTGAATATACAGTATATCAAATGTACGCTGGCATCACGAACTTCTGTTTATGTACGCTTGCACCACGACTTCTGTTTGGTTGACTATGTTGACATGTCAGTTCCTAGTCGTTTAGTGAGAAAACCGAACTATTTTCCACAACATATCTTGCTAATTATTGCTTTCCCAGAATTTAAATAACCACCCAATTACTGTGCAAAAAGATGAGAACAGCAGGATTGCATTATTTTGGAGTAAATGGAGAGCGTGGTGTTGTAAACAATTACCGAATATTTATAAAAATCATATTATGCCAAATAAAAAGACAGCTATACCTTAATAAACCAGTAGAGTAGGAAGCTTTGTATGTGAGTATTCAACAACTAACCATATCCAAGTATTTAACCAGCAACTGGAAAAATCTACAAAGTATCACAAACCACTACATATGGTATTTATACACTTTGAGAAAGCTTTGGATTCTGTCAAATCTTCAGCAGTAATAAGAGCACTTCAGAGATAAGGAATACATTAATTTCAAGTCAAAATATTTGCGACTATCTGTAAGAGATGTGCAGCAGTCCTAAAACTACATAACGATAGTTAGAAATTTGTAATTGAGAAAGGAGTTAGACAAGGAGACCCCATCTCTTTTAAATTTTTCCACAGACTGCCTAAAAGATGTTTTAAGAATCTAAATTGGTAAAATGAATGTGAAATGCCTTAACAACTTCGTATTTGCCAACAAAATAGTTCTATTTGGTGAACCATGGAAGGATCTGCAAAAGATGATAGAATATATGAATAGGGAAAACCGAAATATAGGACAGAAAATTTATATGGGTAGAACTAAGATAATGTTCAATGAAAATGCCCAGAAAAAAAGAAAAACAAAAAACAATAAGGGTTATGGATGAACTTCAAGAGATTGTTAATGAATATAGGTACTTAGGACAGAAAGCCAGTGTTTTCACCAGGAATAAGACAGAAATTAAATGAAAGATAAGCATTGGATGGAGAGCTTTTGTTAAACAAAGTGGAATTTTAAAAAGTAAATGCCATTTTCTTTAAAAAGGAGTAATTAATCAATTGCTCCTACCAGTATCACCTTCTGCATCGGAAACTTGGAGCCTTACTATAGACTTAGTTTATAAGAGAGTTGATACTCAAAGTTCTATGGAAACAATAATGATGGAAATAACACTGAGAGACAGAAAAATTGGAACTCGGATACGGGAGTAGACTAAAATAGAGGATATTCTAACATGTAAAAAAAAAAAAAAAAAAATATATATATGAAATAGACATATATTAAAAAGGCCAGATAAAAGATGGACATTGAGAATAACAGGCAGGGTTCCTAGAGATCTCAAACAAAGCATGGGAAGGAAATGAAGACGATGGATTGATGACCTAAGAAAGATCATCAACAGACGCGTGTGGAAAAACATGTTTGAATCTTTTATTCAACGGTGGATTAGCATGTATGGATCTGAGTTATGAGGCAAAACAAGTCAATTCACATTCAAACACATTTTTTTCATAAAAAAAAAAACATATCTTCCATGCAGCATTGGCTCAAGAGAATTAGACCTATTTCAAATCTATCCTTTGTCTCAAAAATGCTTGAATATGTAATTCTTTAACAACTAGTCAGCCACTTAGAAGTAATAGAAGCTTTGCCTGACAACCAATCTGCTTACAGAAAACTATACTCTACGGAGACAGCCATCTGCTGTGTTGTAAATGATATGCTACAAATGATGGATGAAAATAAATGTCGTATTTTAATATTGCTCGATCTCAGTGCTGCTTTTGATACAGTTGTGCATGAACTGCTACTAAATGATCTACGGTCCATCGGCGTTGAAGATAAAGCTTTCGAATACCTAAAAGACTACTTGGTTGGTAGAAATTACTGTGTACAAATTGGAAACTCTTATTCATCATACGAACCCTTAAACAGAGGGGTACCCAAGGGGAGTGTGCTTGGCCCAATCTTATTCAGCATTCATACTATTGGTCTATGGAAAATACTACAAAGGCAAGGTGTGAAGTTTAAACTATATGTAGATGACACACAATTTTACTTCTCCATAAATGATATACATGACACTACTGAAACTCTAAACCGAATCCTTTGATAGTGTCAGAGAATGGATGACATTTAAACAACTAAAATTAAATGAGAACAAAAGCGTGAGAAACTTAGGTGATATTCAAATGAACGTAAATAATGACTAGGTGCCGATATCTAGTAAAGTTCGAGATCTAGGTGTATCTCTTGACTGTCTCTAAATGCCCAAATAAATAATGTAATAAAAACTGCTGGTTATCATCTAAGAAATATTGCGTTTATAAAAAAGTACCTGGACGGAAATTCAGTAAAGAAACTTGTGATAAACTGTGTTATTACCATAATTGACTACTCCAATTCTGTCTACTACAATTTACCAAAAGTGCAACTTAAGAAATTACAAAACATAATAAACAGAGGAGCAAGACTGATAAAAGGTGTCCCACCTAGAGAAAGGATCACCCCTATACTAATCGATTTACACTGGCTGAAGATGAAAGCGAGAATTGAATTTAAAATATGTGCAACAACCCACCAAGTTATCAGAACCGTGCGTCCAAAATACTTAAAAGAATTGCTACATATTGCACAGGCAACAAATCGTGTCGACACGAGAATAGTTAAAGATGGCTTCAAACTATTGGAACCTAGATATATGTTTACTGTAGGCTCCAGGACCTTTAAATATGCGGCCCCGATACTATATAATAAGCTCCCACGAAACATTCGAATGATTGAAGACATTAAGGCTTTCAAGAGGAAACTGAAGACTTTCTTATTTCATGAGTCTTTTGACAGTGACGATTTAACAATAAATGAAAAATATGAGACATCAACCGTTAAATACTCTGAACGAATAAGATAAAACGACAGTGGAGGTCCTGTAGAGAGTGGGGTTCTCCTGCTGTATGGGACCGGAAAAGCAGCCATCAAAGTAAGTAAGTAACAATTATCAGCGTCATGCAATATTTTTTTATAAAGTATTGCTTATTAGATATGTACAATATCAAGTATAATTTTAGAAAGAAAAAAAATTACTAATCACGTATTATATTTGAAAAAAAAAAAAAAATATTTCATGGGCCTTCGTGGTTTTCTTATCTATAACAATTTCAGTCATTTATTTTACACAGTCCATAAACTGGGGTGATAAATGTAATTATCATTCAACATAAAGATCTGCTTTTGTATTTGTGTTTCTTTACTCTCTGTTCTAAAGTGTATGTCAGTTTCCCTTTCAACAATTGCACTGGACACAAGGATAGTGAAACGCCTCATAAAGTACCTTTGAAACACAAGTTTGAATTTTTGGTTTGAAATCAATCCTATTTTGAATGGAGTTTGGAAGTTCAATTTGGTTCATGCTGTTTAATCCTACTTAGTTTGATTAAGAGTTCTGCCCGACTAATCATATTCACGAGAGAGATTGAAGCTAGGATGACACAGATAAATTTGCACAGTATGATATTAGACATTTACTCTATCCTCGTTGACACATATACCTATTTACAAATGGAGGAATAGTGGAAGGTAGACCTGCGATGGTAAACGTCAGCCGAAACACCAACAAAAAGTATAGTAACATTCAGGGACCATAACAATCATGTTATGTAATACGAGTGTTTAGATTGTAGCCTCTAAAAAAACTTTTAGTCCTATCAAAGGTTTAGACGAAGCTATTTTGGGAGTTTCTTTTACTGTGGAAAGTGAATCCTATTCGTATATGGCTGTTGAGATTGATTGATAGATTTAAAGTTTTCAGGCATCCTGACATCTAAGGTCATTGACGCCGGTAACATTTAATTTATGTATACAAAAATAAAAAATAAAATAAAATAAAAAAATAAAAGTATTCAATTAAAATCATAAAAGTTGAATGTCATAAGAGTTAAATAGTTTTCAGAGAATTTATCATCCTCAAGGGATATCTTTCCTCAAAATGTCAATAGCAAGTAAGTTTATTTGACAATATGTTCAGGAAAACTCTTGACGATATTATTTTATTCAAAATTGTTTGATATATATGTCATAGAAGATGATCGACGTATTTATTGTTTTCTTTTTAGTATAGATGAGTCTCTTAACCATAAAAATTCGAGGTAATTATACATTACAACGGTTTTTCAATACAGGTTATGTATCCACATAGAGGTCGTTGTATATTCAAAACAGTCATTGTATTGAAATATCTAATAATGGGAATAATACATTTTATGGCTATAAAATACATTGGCATAGAGATCGTCGATATACACCTCTGATTGTGAATACCTTAATCTATGTAAAGAGGAAATTTCCTTTCAAATTTGAAGACATCCAATAGTAACCAAGAAAATGCTTGTACTATAAAAACGAAATTGAAGAAGACCTGCTGTTACAATTAAGATTTTATGTTACAGCATCTTTGCCATCTTGCTATTCTGAAAAGCTGATAACAATAAAAAAAGAAAATCCCTTATCCACATATAATCTTAAGTTATGAAATTTATCTTTGATTTTAACATCTTCTATTAACATGCTCGTTTCATTCGTGTGCGGTAACACGGTTGCCTTCTTTTGAAGGACTTTGCGCCAAATTTGGCTTTAGGGTGGACCGCAGTCCCGACCGCCTGCCCTTGCTGCCATCGCGTAGACCTCGGTAGTGTATGTTTGTGTTGTAGCAGCCCCCATCGCCCTTCCTTCCAGCAGCAAGGAATCATGTCGTAGTTAAATCGACAGTTCGAGACGTGTGAGGTGTCTATTAAGTTTTTAAAAGTTGTTGGAATGTCTGTGTTTGTGTGTGTATTAGTCTGTAACACCCATTTGTTTTACGCAAAACTATCCGTCGAATTATTTACATAATCCTGAGGTGTCTACACGGATAGCAAAGTGTCCGGCTTTCTGACCGGTCGGGTGCGGAGTTGAACCTGCGCCACAAACTTCTACGAAGTCCGAGCTTTCTGCCCAAATCAACTCAGCCATCGAGGCTCCATCTTTGATTTAAACATGTCCACAGCAATTTGGAAACAACAGGAAACAAATGAAGAGTTTCATAAAAATACTGGATAATAGACTAGAATAGACTACCTTAAAAGATCTGATTGTGTTCGGACTGTAGAATACATAAGTAATCTAGATATGGAATGTAAGAATGCCAAGAATACATATATATTTGATACTCCATCTCCTTTATTTAATAAATAAGCGTCTGGTTATATATATATATATATATATATATATATATATATATATATATATATATATATATATATATATGTGTGTGTGTGTATATATATATATATATATATATATATATATATATATATATATATATATATATATATATATATATATATATATATATATATATATATATATATACACACACACACACACACACACATATATATATATATATATATATATATATATATATATATATATATATATATATATATATATATATATATATATATATGACCCATGTACACGGATAATAAGATGTCAGAATATGGGTTTTCTTCATTTATTACAGAAGGTACGTTCGTAAGTACACCGTACACAGCTACCATCTTAGGTAAGGGGCTTGACAACTCGAGCGCCCAAAGGGAACTAAACTCCCTCATCTACCAAAATGCAATCTTGGTACAACAATATGCTGAGTTATAGGTTTTTGTGGAATTCTTATGATTAAAGAGTTCATTTACCTTGATGTACAACACACATCTACATACATGAATTAGGACATTACTCTCCCCTACAAGCTCCTCACTCTGGGACGAGGTGCACACTCGCCCTCACTAGTCTATGATATGTGGAGGACACTCCGACCTGGAATAGGCATGGCATGTACCAAACAGAAATGCAACATAAAATATATATAGATATATAGAAATCACCCCCCAAAAAATAACACATCTTCCACCACAAGAAATAAAAAAAGAAATATTACATGTAAAAATGTACATAATACAAAATAAATAATTCCACTCATTTCTTCTTCAGACTTCGGCAACTAAAATGCAGAATACCCAAAGTGAAAATAAAATCAAAACGACATCAGTTTTACACAACCTCACCAATAACCTCCCTCTGGTTGCAGGCAATACAGGCTTTTTGGGCGGGACAGGGGTAGGAATAAATATTTCTTCATCCCTCAATTTTACTTTTCTGGGATTACGGCACAATTTCGCAACACAACTCACCACCACTGTTTTGCCATTTTTTTTTAAATCACTACAACACTTGTACTTGCCACTTACAACCGGTGGCCACTAGCCGTTTTCGCGAGAAAATAATTCATCTTCCCGCCCTTCTCTTATAACATTAAGTATAAGGTATTCACATCTACACATTCTCCAACACTGCCTATCCTCAAGGCAGAGCTTTTAATCCTGCAGCCACTTTGCCATTCGGGAACCGCCCGGGCCCCAGCAACCAGGAATCATATAAATACATGAATAATGCAGCATCTGCCTGACCTATTTAACCTCTGATTGTTTAAAGGTTCACTCAGCAATGTTATACGTATTTTCACACTCAGCAAAATTAACCACAACATTTTACGTATACATTAAGCATCAACATTAGAACACATTGCTGTCATCAAGTTTAATTAGAACAGGTCAACAGAAGAAATGAGGTCTGTTCAAACAATAACAACAGCAAAGGAAAAAAAATAATTCTACTCATCAACTCAAGGAATGTCATGTATGCAGGGGTAAGGAGGAACACTTTAGAAAACTACCTCTTCAGGCTCCACATGTATGTGTGCCTGATGATGTTCAGACGCTGCACCATTGATAATGCTTTGCATCACAACTGTGTTAGATTTAACCATCTTTACTTGGTACGGACCCAAATACGCTGGCTCTAGTTTGTGTTTCCTAGGTTAACATCATTTCAAATACACAGGATCGCCCACAAATACTTTTACTGATGCAGTTTTGAACCGACCATCATACTTTAAGCTGTGTTTTTCATTAGCTCTTTTCAAAAACCTTTCAGTGCTGTTCATTACTCACCTCAATAGATTTAATAAATATACACGGTATTCCTCAGTTGAATAACCTGGCAATTGTTGCGAATTAATGAGCACTGTATACGGTAACACAGGATCCTGTCCTTACACCAAAAAGAAAGGTGTGTCCCTGAGCGAAGCATTATATGGAATGTTCAAAGCTAGCTCAGCTGTAGAAAGCATGGCATGCCAATGAATGGGCTCATTAGCCATTAAGTAACGTAAAATCTGCACTACTTCCCTATTATGCGATTCCACTAACCCATTTGGTAAAGACCTATATGCGGTTAGTGAAGAGATTTCAATTTTCAACAAGTCCATGACCGATTTCACCACCTTATTTATAAACTCGAGACCATTATCACTTATCAAAATTTTTGGGCAACCAAACCTAGTAATGAAGGAGCACAGCGCCTGGGCTAATGAATTTGCCGATTTATCCAACATTGCGTAAGTATGAGTATACCGAGTAAATGTATCCACAAATACACATATATACTTATGTTGTGTTAAACCAGTAGGAAATATATATATTTTCACAAAGCCAGTGTAATGTAAAGTAATTATCATAGTTTTTGATAATTTTATTTATGTTATATTTCTGCATTGAAGAGATGATACCCAGTTCGTAAAATGAGCCCCTCACATGTAGATATAAGAATTTTGTGTAAATTACGTTAGAGTTTGATTTTGAGTTTCATTATATTCTTTATTCGAGTTAAAATATGTAATGTAGTTATTTTTTGGATGAATTAACTTTTTATTTCACGTATGTTTGCAACGAAGTCTTAGGTTTTCCATATGAAAGTGTTGTGGGATTCATGCTAGATAGGAACAAGGGCTTGGGTAATGTTCTTATATATTTTATGCTCTATTTAATCATGTTTCAGAGAGAATATCAGAACATGTGCTTTGGAATGTTTTTTACTACGTGTTTTCGAGTTTTCAGGAATAGCCGGTGAGAGGAGGTTATTTTTTTTTTTTTTTGCGGACAATGGGTGGGCAGAGCTAGCTGACTGAGAGAGTCGTCTATCGTAGCGTACGTACAACGCTTGGGAGAGTAATATTTGGCAACTTTGACCCTTGGTACAATCCCCACTCTTCTCAGACAAGCTGGAAACCTCTGGAATTAGTCAAAATTTCAAATACAGGTGACCCAACGTTGGGTCAGAGTCAGAGACAGACAGGCATAGAGATCGAGCTTGAACCACAGCCTGATATAGCCTCCTTCCCCTCGCCCTCCCTCTCCCAAAAATAATCCAGTGTACTATTGAAAGTGTTCAGTACGTTCTAGTGTTTCCTCTCCTCAGGGACCCAAAGCAAATCGTGTGTCACGCAAGACTAAATGGTGATTTATGAACTCATTGTATTGGGGTGAGTGTTAACATTGTATAACGTTTTATGTAAATGGCCTGTAGGCAGGATAGGTTTGTAAAATGATCTGGTTAACTATTATTCATAAGAGTCAAACTAAAACATTTTATTATACCAGAACTATTTCAAGCATTTGTATCATTTTCATTGCATTATTTCTTTTCTTGGGCTAAGGTTTATTCAGATTTAATATTTCAAGTCAAGTTATATCATTTCAGATCATAACATTTTTGTCTTACTCTAAGTTTTTTCACACTTAATTTTTCCAGTGACTTGTTTTTGTTATAATTTTCAAAATGTTGTAATTCATAGAGAATATATTTATTTTTGTAACGAGTTTATTATTCCAATCATCACTGTTTAAGACTAGTTTCCGCTCTATTCCTGTTAAGAACCACATTCTCTATTCCTGTTAAGAACCACAGTGAGAGTTAAATAGCGGATTTTGAGCGAAGCGAAAAATCTATTTTTGTGTCAGATCGCCATGTCGTCCTGATGAAAGTTCCTAAAGTAGCTTCCTAAGGGATATATGTTACTACATTGATATTCCCAGAGAATTAAACCTTCAGGTCCCAGAATTTCAATTCTTGGAGCGAATATCCTTAAATTTTCTCTCAAGGATATCGTATAATATCAGAGGACGTATTCTTGACACGCCACATAGCAATCTGCACCCCTAATAGCGTTTACGCTTTGAGGGGGATGTGGCGGAATAGAAGGGGGGCCGTATCAAGGCTACCCCCGTTCTCGTACTACTATTGACCACCACCACAGCGCCATTCCCAAGATGGCCGACATTCCTCGTAGCATTGAGCGTGGTGCTACAGATACAATGCCCCAGGGAGGGAAACTGTGAAGATCTTTTCTTTTTAGAAAAGGTTGGGTTCATCAGGACAACATGGCGATCTCACCAAAAAATAGATTTTTTACTTCGCCCAAAATATAATTCCACACCTGGGATTTTTTAACCATGGTAACACTTATTCAAAGGAGGTCACACTAAGAGAGATGACCCCTTCTCCCTTTGATTGACAGTCCCAGTCAATTAGCTGTTCATCGTAGAATTAGACGGCAGATTAAATACTCTACCCGACGTCACCACATACTGATTCAGTTCATGGACCTGCTTAGCATAGTGTTTGTAGAACACTCTGGATGATTCTCTTCCAGTATGTGAGCGAGGACATTCGAAGTCCCAAGCAATTAACTTTTTATAACAGTAATTAGGGGGCAGGTTTTAATACACTGCCTGCCACCACTACATAGTGCTTCAGTTCATGGACCTGTTTCGCATAGTAAAACAGTCTGGATGATTTCCATTCGGTGTATGAACGAAGATGCTCAAAGTCCATATACTGAAGGAAGTTCAGTGATGAAGCAATCTTTCTCGGATCATGATCTGCGGGAGTACGGTCAGGATCCGCTCTACGAATAAAGTAGGTGAGCTTCCCCCTCAGTTGTTTTAGGGATAAGTTTGATCCAGAGGTTTCTCCTTTAAAGAGCTGTACTCCCCTGAAGTCTGAAGTTCTACGAAGATAGACCTTTAGACACTCTCTACCGGGCATAGAGAGACATCTTCCTTCAGAGGGCAGATTCTCCGGGGAACCCACCTTTTAGTGGGTAGTTCATTCTTAGCGAGAAAGGTCGGATCAGGGAAGAGATTCAGTTCTCCTGTTTCTGCGAACTGAATGTGGCCCTCATCTCTAGATATGGCCAATATTTCACTAACTCTAGCCCCTGAGGCTATAGCGAACAATAACCTTTTGGGTTAGATCCTTAAGCGAACAATCTTCATTGTTCATGGATGAGGCATAATGTTGGACCTTGTCCAAAGACCAAGAGATGGACTTTGGTGGTGTTGCAGGCCTAAGCCTTGCACATGCCTTCGGGATCTTATTAAAGATCTCATTTGCCAAGTCCACTTGAAAAGCATATAGAAGAGGTCTAGTCAAGGCTGACTTACTCGTAGTTATCGTGTTGGCCGCCAAACCTTGGTTATGAAGAAGGATAAAGAAGGACATACAGAAGTTCATTGAAATCTCTTTCGGTCCTTTTGCTTTTACGAAAGCAACCCACTTTTTCCATGATGACTCATAGTGTCTTCTAGTTGACTTAGACTTGTATTCTTCTAAGAATTCTACATTGCCTTTTGAGATCCCAAACCTTTTCCTAACCGCTAGGGCAAGAAAATTATGCAATGAAAGGTTCAGGTTCTCTGTGATAAATCAAAGGCAATTAATCTCTGAACCTTCTGAAGTAGTCCTGGGTTCAGAACTTGGGACAGCCTCAGCCTCCGTTCCTTCCTCAAAGAGGACAGATTGCTCTTGGGCTACCTGGGAGCCAACAGAGCTACTCCTCCTTGGAAGGATCTCAGCATGTTGAGGACTCTCAGCAGGTGATTGGATGGGATGAACTGGAAATCCTAAGTCTATCCCTTCCATTTCAGAGACATGATGTCTGTCATTTTTATCAGAGGATCCTCGTATGGGGCTATGTATCGAGGTAGTTCCTTGACGACGCTCGTAATGAAGAGGTCGGACTGCAGTTTGGGAACTTGTTCCCATCTGGGAGAGAATAGTTCTGCGTCCGTGGACCATTCTAACTCTATTGGCTTGAGCCCAAGTAGAGCATCCACTGTCACATTGCGGATTGGTTGTATATGAACTGTTGACAGGTGCCATCCTTTAAAGTAAGGGATGGTTAACTACACCTAGACTGTATGAGACGTTCTCTAGCATTGTCGATTGTAGCCGTAGATAATCTAATCTGCGTGAAGAGAGTTTCCCCACTCATGACAGGACCAATATGGTCTTGGGACTTTCGGGCTTTGACCTTTGTTAGGGAAGCAATTAGGGAAGGACCAATATCGGTCTCTTTACATCTCTTCGAGCGTTTGATGCTTGTTTTCTCCAGACTCTAAATGCATCTTGCAGCAGTGCTCTTAGCACTGGGTCTGTCTCTAGTGCGAGCTAGAGAGAGATCAGAGCTCCTCCCTTTTCACGTTTTGGGAATCTGACTGATTACCAGAGTCTCTTGACCGACCTTGCCATCTCCTTTTACATTCCCAAAGGAAAGGAGAGTTGGTGTGACCACAGACTTCAATGGCTTTTTCGCCATTGAAACCCTTGAGCTGGAGAGAATCGAGACTTCTTGAAGCTTATCGTGCATCCGCGATGTTCCAGGAACTGGATAATTTCCTTGGATATTCATAGACCACCCACCTTGGGTGCTGCCCACCCTAGCCTCTCGTCCAGGAACATTGTTGCCTGAACCTATTCTAGGCTTAATTATGGGTGACTGTGTCTGCCAATTTTATGAAGATATCTAGGACTGTGTCTAGTCTGACAAGTGTCTTTCCTAGGAATTACGTTACTTTGTGTAACTTGAATCCTAGATAGGAGGGGAGAAGGTGATTGACTGGAAGATGCCAATAGACAACTTTCAGGTCTGGTAAACTACGGGCACCCTTTTTTGCAACAGGGTCCTTATGTTCAGAAGGATAAACATTCCGGACTTGTTGTTTTATTTGGACTTGTTGAGTGGCAACAAGTCCAGAATGACTCTGAATTTTCTTGAGTCTTTCTTGTAGACACACAACGGCCTTCCTTGGAATTCGGTGGACTATAGTTTCCTTACCACTTGTATGCTCTAGAGCTCTCAGATAAACTCCCCCAGGAGGGTTTTTGGTTTATAGGAGGTTTGGAGGAAATGGTGGTAGAGACATCTCCACCTCCCATCTTAGTTCCATCTTGATTAGGCCATGGACCCAAGGATCGAAGGTCCAGCGATCCTAAAGGAACCTCCCTCCTACTAGAAGCATTTCTATGCTTCGACTGATCAGTAGGATTATATTTCTGACCACCTGCCTGTGGCTGCACAGTCACTATAACTATGGGATGTTGTTGAACAGCTCGAAATGAATTTCCAGAAATTTCCATCTTCCTCTTAGGTTGGGACCCACAACCTTGGAAGACTCTCTTTTTGAAAGGATGCCCCACTTTTGGAGAAGTCCTACTTTCTCCGTGGTGGCGTTCTTAATCACTTTCCTGACTACCTCGTCTGGAAAGAGGTCTTTACCCCAGATGTTGGCAGATGATAGCTTCCTTGTTTCGTGTTTCGCTGTCGCGTTAGTGAACACAAACACCCTACATGTTCTTCTAGCCTTTATAAAGGCATAAAGGTATTTTACCAAGGTAGCCATATGTATTTTGGCTAAGACCTTGAGCATGTCTGGGGTATCTTGTTGAGCTGAACAGAACTCTATGTAGTTTTGTAGAGATAGTGAGGCTGAAAGTCTCTCCTTTGTCTCTTGTTCATCATGTAGAGAAACTCAGATAATTTAGGGAGATTTTCCTTAAATTGTCGACTGGCAACATCCGACTCAAGTCTTCCTACTGAAAAGGTTAAATGGGCTTCCTTCCAGTTCTTCTCCTGTCTGGGAAAGGCTAGTGATAGAAGCTCGCACTCCTTGAATGTAGGACACGGTTTACCTGCTTTCACTGCCTCGGTGACATATTTAAATGCCTTCTCCGTAAAGGGGAATGAAATTGAAGCAGGAGCAAGAAAGGAAGAGTGCCTGTTACCTAGTGTGAATACCTTCGACACCGAGTAACCCGCCTTATCTATGCTACTTGATAGGATAGCCTGTGCTTAATCATAGTCGAGAATCATAACCTCCTTTGATTCCGTTCCTTTTCTTGACCTTGGTTCATCCTTCAGTCTAACAAAACAGATAGGGAAAGCGTCAAAGCTTGGCAAAAACTGGATTTTGTCCAGAGGAACAGCACCCATCTTCTTTGAGATGTAGAGTTTGCCGTTTAAAATTGGCATCAGCTCTGCAAACCTCCAGGGATTTGTTTTGGAGCATGTCGGAAGCTTCTTGATCTATTGGTCGTTTGTATGACCCCTGAGGAGCAACAAGTGGAGCTTTACAAGGCTCTACATTACATTTCGCTTCCTGCTTTTCACTCGGTTTGCACAAGTTTTCTAATAGATTCCTCACTTGGGCCCATAATTGGTCCATCCCATCTAATAGAGGGATAGAAGGCGGAGATATCGATGTCGCCTTCACTAGAGCCGGTATGGATGGAGACAATTCCAACCTGACATTCTCCCCTTCTTCCCATGGGCGCTTTCTACCCTCCTTCCCAAAGGTTATCTGGCCGTCGGGAGATGTACCTCGTGTCTGGGGTAACAATATTTCCTTACTTGCTGTTGGAAATAGTAACCTACGCATCTTGTCATTAGGCAGGTAAGGTCCAGGAGAGATTTTCTGAAAGCCTCTCACCCAGTTGCGTAGCTTAAAACCAACTGCATCCCTAGTCTCTACCGACATACTTTGCAAGCCTGCGGGTTCCAATAAAGCAGGGGTTCAGAAATAATATTACATGGGGCATAAAACCTGTATGCATTACATCCTTAAAAACACTTACTCTTAGTTTTTCAGAAGACTGCAACACATGATATCTGGTGTTCCTCCTGTAAAGAATGGAAAACAGAATGAGTATACGACTGATTATCTCACTGATAACCAATATATCAAAAGTCGTATCTTAACAGAATAGCTTAAGATAGCAAGCTATAAAGGGTTAGTAGAAGACACATACCTGTGTATCCTCCGCAAACAAATGCTGTTGCCTCCCCTCAGTATTAAATGTGAGGAGATTCCCTTATCAAAGGAACTCCAACCAAAAAGGGGGTTCTCACCCCTAGGGGTAGAGAAGTGTATAATTCACTGCCCCTTTTATACTAAACACTGTCGGGTGAGGATGACTGATTTCTCAATCAGCTTAATGAAGATACACTATTCCTTCAATATAAGAGCGTCACCAGCATAAGCTCGCTCAAGGGTGCCCAAGATATGTTAGAAATAATTACTGTATAATCGTACTGTAGTTTTCTATTTGCAGTATGCACTATAACGCAAATTACTGGCTACTGTATAATTATATATAGTGTGATCCAGCCAATGTGCTGCCTTTATGGCAAGCATCTGACTGCACGGTCCAGCTTGCATGATGCCAACTGGACTGGGGAAGAATAAAGACATATATTTGTGTATGCCACCCAACCTATTTGCTGTGACCTCCCTTACAATATTAGATCATAGAGTTTCCTGATCATGGAGACTCAAGGATAAGGGCTCTGCCCTTTTAAGGGTTAGGAGTGTAACCTCCAGTCCTTAAAAATTTTAATATTGCAGGGTAATCTGAAGACTGATTTCTAATCAGAATATTGAAGAAATTAAATTCTTTCAATATGAGATTGGGTTGCACAAATATTTGGGTAGGATACTCAAAATACATTGGAAAACGCTACTAGTATAATATATACAGTAGCTTTCTATTTGTAGTATATCCTATACTGCAAATATACTAACTACCTGTATAAACATATACTATAGTTCAGCATGCATGTCGTCGGCATAGCTAGGTTTTGCCGGCACAACCAGCCTGCTAGCTAAAAGAGAGAAAGATGGCATGGAGAAAAGGCTACCTAATACTGTGTATGTATACAGCAAATAAGGATGTAATAGTCTAATTTTACTACCTTTCTCCAGAAAGAAGGTTCAATGGAAGGGGAGAATGTAACATTCAAGCTTCCATCCAGCTACAGTACTGTCGCCAGCAAGGTCCTGCCTATACCCTCCCAGCCGGCACTGCCAGGCGGCAGTATCAGTACAGTCGGCGTGCTGCCGGTTGAGTCAGCACCAATCTGTGCTGGCCTAGTAGGCCGCACCCCAGCAACAGCCACTGTTTCTAGCAGTCCAAGGGAGAATGGAAGAACCTTTGGTAACAGAAGGGACTTCCCACTCACAGCCAGCATGGCCGCCAGCTGCCGGCCGGTGCCCTGGCTGCCTGCCAGCAGCCATCATGACTGCCGGCCGGCAGTTGCCATTACGACCTGGCCTTTCATTAGAAGGGGCTAGCGTTCGATCCCAAGTATGAGGTAGAAATTTATCTCTATTTGAACACGATGTTGTGTTGATATTTATCCATATTGACTCATTAGGGGTAATTTGAATGAATTACTACCAATTGTGTCACGTGGTGGCCCGGGGAAATCTGGTAAAACTCGCTGGTAAAGAGACTGATGTCTCACCAGGTAAATCCTCGGACAGCTAGATTAGGGTCAGGTTCAGATTTCCTTTTATGGGCTCTCGTGGCATGGTTGGTTTCGACCTGGCCTTTTATTAGAAGGGGCTAGCGTTCGATCCCAAGTATGAGGTAGAAATTTATCTCTATTTGAACACGATGTTGTGTTGATATTTATCCATATTGACTCATTAGGGGTAATTTGACTGAATTACTACCAATTGTGTCACGTGGTGGCCCGGGGAAATCTGGTAAAACTTGCTGGTAAAGAGACTGATGTCTCACCAGGTAAATCCTCGGACAGCTAGATTAGGGTCAGGTTAAGATTTCCTTTTATGGGCTCTCGTGGCATGGTTGGTTTCGACCTGGCCTTTCATTAGAAGGGGCTAGCGTTCGATCCCAAGTATGAGGTAGAAATTTATCTCTATTTGAACACGATGTTGTGTTAATATTTATCCATATTGACTCATTAGGGGTAATTTGAATGAATTACTACCAATTGTGTCACGTGGTGGCCCGGGGAAATCTGGTAAAACTCGCTGGTAAAGAGA
>NC_090737.1:65677467-65682467 GCF_036898095.1 Palaemon carinicauda
GTATATATATATATATATATATATATATATATATATATATATATATATATATATATATATATAAATATATATATATATATATATATATATATATATATATATATATATATATATATTGTAACATTATTGCTTTAATATGTCTAAATTATTTAAGTTTTTATAGATGTATAAGGTTAAATATACTGTAGAATTATTGTTGTCTTGCTTTAATTGTTTGTCTTTTCACTGGTTGTTATGTTAGTGGTTATAATGGACTAACGGCTGTTTTTTATATTTTCAAGTGGTGTTGGTTACGTGGCTGCGCTCCTGCGTGAACGGAGTTTTGGAGGGGATATAGTTACATATACCCTCTGAGCTCTTCCAACCAATTTACTTTGTATAAGAGTGGTCCAATACTCTTGGGGCCACTCCAACCTTGCAGCAATCCTCTCATACGATACAAAAAATTCTGCTACATTATTTTCTTCAAATTTATTTTCTTCAAATTTAGGTACAAATTTGAGAGCCTGCGATAAATTGATAGCAGGAGTTACTAACCTATTTGGGGAATGGGCGGGGGAAAAAGAACCTGGGTTTCTCATGGCAATCTCATGCTGCCTCTCTTTTTCTCTTTCCCCTGCCTTAAACTTTTCCATTTCAAATTCCACTTGTCTCAGGACAATCTGCTTATCCAAAATTTCTATAGACACTACTTCATCCGGTTTCACCTCTTGTTCCCCACCTGTCTTTACAGTTTTAACATAATAATAAATGAGCAATAGCAATACACCCTTTCTTATGGACACATCATATTCCAATTCAAAATGTTCTGCTACAATTTCCAAGTCTTCCCTATTTAACTCTGCCAACCTCTCTTGCCATCCCTCTCCTCCAAGGAGTTCTAGTACGTTAACAACCATGATTACTTATTCAAACAAAATACTAAATTTGCACAAAACAACACCGAGGAGGTGAAAATACACTGCCTGAAAAATTACCCCAAGAATTAACTTTGCACAAACACTGGTGAATACTCAGGAACGAAATATCCTGCCAGGGTCGCCACATTAGCAAATACTATTTGATAAGTGTAGTGTTTTGAGTGGTGGTCAAAACCAGCCATCACAAGTGGCGACCGTGACAGGATTGTTCGTTCCTGAGTATTCACCTGTTTGTGCAAAGTTAATTCTTGGGGTAATTTTTTTTTTTTTTTCAGGCAGTGTATTTTCACCTCCTCGGTGTTGTTTTATGTAAATTTAGTGTTTTGTGTGAATAAGTGATCATGGCTGTTAACGTATTCGAACTCCTTAGAGGAGAGGGGTGGCAAGAGAGGTTGGCAGAGTTAAATAGGGAAGACTTGGAAATTGTTGCAGAGCATTTTGAATTGGAATATGATATGTCCATTAGAAAGGGTGTATGGCTATTGCAAATTTATGATTATGTTAAAACTGTAAAGACAAGTGGGGAACAAGAGGTGAAACCTGATAATGTAGTGTCAGTAGAAATTTTGGATAGGCAAATTGCCCTGAGACAAATGGAATTTGAAATGGAAAAGTTTAAGGCAGGGGAAAGAGAAAAGGAGAGGCAGCATGAGATTGCTATGAGAAACCCAGTTTCTTTTTCCCCCGCCCATTCCCCAAATAGGTTAGTAACTCCTGCTATTAATTTATCGCAGGCTCTCAAATTTGTACCTAAATTCGAAGAAAATAATGTAGCAGAGTTTTTTGTATCGTTTGAGAGGATTGCTGCAAGGTTGGAGTGGCCCCAAGAGTATTGGACCACTCTTATACAAAGTAAATTGGTTGGAAGAGCTCAGAGGGTATATGTAACGCTGGAGGAGGATCTATCAGCAGATTATGAGAGTGTGAAGGCTATTGTCTTGAAGGCCTATGAGTTAGTCCCTGAAGCTTATAGGCAACGCTTCCGGAACTTAGAAAAATGTAGGGAACAAACTTATGTTGAATTTGCCAGGGCGAAGGAACAGTATGCTAGCGATTGGTTCAAGTCCAAGGAGGTGGGAGATTTTGAGAAATTGAAGGAGTTAATGTTGGTGGAGGAGTTTAAAAGGTGTGTCCCGGATAAACTGAAGGTCCACCTCGAAGAGTTGAAACTCGAGACTGTTCAGGAGGTAGCCATCGCTAGTGACGAATATTGCTTGTCTCATAAGAGTGAGTTAGGGGGAGTAACGACAAAGGTGAATTCTGGTTGGGTTAAGATGGGTAGGAATAATAATGCTAATCCTAATAATAATGCTAAGGTGTTTAGTAGAAATAATCAGGGAAGTAATAATAATCAGGATAACGCTAATAATAATTTTTCTCCTAACAGAGGCAATAGGCCAAATATATATAATCCAGAGAAATTGAAAACATTGACGTGCTTCTTTTGCAATAAGAAGGGGCACGTAAAGAGTATGTGTTATGCGTTTAGAAAATCTCAAAATGCTAATGTTAGGCCAGTGATGGGTGTGGAAGAAAGAGAGAGAGAACCTACCCCAACAACATCCGCTGATCAATGACTACCTGGTTGTTTTGACAGATATTTGTCTTTCGGTAGTGTCTCCTTCGCCAATTCTTCCGAGAAAAGACGAGTGCGTATTTTGCGTGATACCGGTGCAGCTCAGTCTTTGATTCTAAGGGAGGCATTACCTTGTAATTTTGTACCCAAAAGTGGGGAATTTGTGTTATTGGCTGGTTTTCCTGATTCTGTAAAGTCATATGCTATTGAAAATTTTAATTTAATCTGCCCTTCCTTTGCAGGGAATTTGAAATTGGCCATAGTTGATAAATTCCCGGTTAAGGAGGTTGATGTTGTGTTAGGGAATGATGTGGCTATGAAGAATAATAATTGTCCGATATTGATAAACCCTAATAGTGAAGTAGCAGCAGTTACTCGTTCTAGTGCTAGAATTGTTGACGCTGCAGAGTCAACAATTGATGTAGATTTAAGTAGTTTAGATCGTAGTGATAGCCTAGCTGTAGATCTTGGAATGTTAACGGACAAGTTAAATTGGACTACTGAAGAGCTAATCAAAGCCCAGAAAAAGGAGTTTCGGGAACTCCCTATCGAGTCAGGGGAGATGTCTGATGTGACTGGTCCAAAATTGAAGATAATTAATAATATTTTATATAGGTTGAGTAGGCCTATGGGGGTGGATAATGTTGATTATGAAATTGTGAAACAGATAATGGTTCCTTTTGGTTACAGGAAGGAGTTAATGTCATTGGCGCACGAAAGTGGTCTGGCCGGCCATTTTGGAATTCATAAAACTTCTTGCAAATTGTTAGGGAATTATTATTGGCCGAAGTTGAAGGCAGATGTAAAGAAGTTTGTCAATAGTTGTGATGTGTGCCAGAGGGTCGGTAAACCCAATCAGCGGATTCCAAAATCGCCTCTATGTCCTATTCCTGTAGTTTCCGAACCTTTTAAGGAAGTCATTATTGATGTGGTTGGACCATTACCGAAGACGCGTAGTGGTAATGAGTATATTTTGACAATCATGGATAGGATGTCTCGATATCCCGAGGCAATACCACTACGTACAATAAAAAGTGTTAAAATTGTAGATGTACTAATTGACTTTTTTACCAGGTTTGGGATGCCTAAGATTATTCAATCGGATTGTGGTTCTAATTTTGTTAGCAGGTATTTCAGAGATAAAATGGCAGAGTTAAATATAAAACATGTGACCTCTTCTCCATATCATCCGGAAAGCCAGGGAGCTCTGGAGAGATTTCATCAGACCCTGAAATCCATGGTAAAGAAATATTGTTTGATTAATGGTTCTGAATGGGATAAGGAATTACCTTATTTGTTGTTCGCTTTTCGTTCTGTGCCAAGTCAGTCTTTAGGTTTTTCGCCTTTCAGCCTTGTGTTTGGCCATTGTGTTCGAGGTCCTCTTGATGTGGTTCGTGAGTCTTGGGAGGGAGACGTCCCTGAGGTTAATTTGTTGGATTATGTGTCTAATCTAGGTGATAAATTAACCAAGGCTTGGAAATTTGCGGGTGAAAACTTATTATGTAGCCAAAAAAGAATGAAGTTTTTCTTTGATAGAAGGTCCAAGGCACGCGACTTTGCGGTAGGCGATAAAGTATTGGTTTTGTTACCCTTCCCAGGGAATCCATTGAAAGCTTCTTTTTCAGGTCCTTGGAAAATTTTGAAAAAAGTAAGTGAAGTTAACTATTTAGTGGAGACACCTCAAAGAAGGAAACCTTTTCAACTGTGTCATGTAAATATGTTAAAAGCTTATATGGAACGGGAAAAAGTCATTCCTGTGGCAACTATTGGGAACACGGTAGATTCTGAGAACAATAACCATTTTTCTTTTCCAGAGGGGGAGGGTATTGATGATAATTGTTTTAATGGATGTGAATGGCGGTCGGATAATAGAAAGTCTTTGGAAAAATTTTCGGGAGTAATTTCACATTTAGGTAAGGAAGAACAAAGGTCTTTGAAAAATTTAGTATCTAATTATAAAGAATTATTTTCGGATGTACCGGGTAGGACTTCGGTCCTTGAACATGATGTAGAGGTAGGTAGCGCCACTCCTGTGAAACAATCTCCTTACAGGTTGAATCCCTTCAAAAATGAGGTTGTAGCAAAGGAAGTGGATTATATGCTAAAACATGACCTAATTGAACCTAGTCAAAGTCCTTGGTCATCACCTGTTGTATTGGTAAAGAAATCCGACGGTGATTTCAGGTTATGTTTTGATTACCGTAAGTTGAATGAGTTGTCTAAATCTGATTGTTATCCATTACCTCGAATTGAGGATTGTATTGATCGAATGGGGAAGGCCAAATACATTAGCAAATTCGATTTGTTGAAAGGTTATTGGCAAGTTCCTCTTTCAAAGCGGGCAAGGGCCCTGTCTGCTTTTGTAACACCACAGGGATTGTTTCAATGTAAAGTGATGCCGTTTGGTATGAAGAACGCGGCTGCCACCTTTCAGAGGTTAATGAATACTTTAGTCCATGGTTTAGAAGGATGTGTTGTGTATATTGATGATATTGTTATTTATA
>NC_090737.1:65687467-65694967 GCF_036898095.1 Palaemon carinicauda
AACTGGTCTATACCCTAACCTTGGAAAAATTATCATTATATGTTTTTTTGAAAAAAAAAAAAAAAAAAACAGACACAAAAGGCCTTAAAAAATCCACTCAATAACTTCCCTCCCAGTATTACTGTATATAAAATATCAAGAAAGTTCATATTAGGTAAAATAGAAAGAAAGCTAGACTTTAATCAGCCAAGAGAGCAGGAAAATTATCAAACCACCATGTATGACATTTAAAAACTATGAAAAAGCTTTTGATTCTGTCAATACTTTAGCAATATTCAAAACCCTTCAAAGAAAAGGAATAAATTATAATTATATCAGAATACAAGATAACTATACTGGTAATACAGTATTCCTAGAACTATATAAATTTAGTGAGCAAATTCCAATTGAGAAAAGGAGTTAGACAAGGAGACCTTATAGCTATTAAATTATTCACGGTAGGACGAAAATTTTTTAAGAATTCAGATAACGAAAATGTAGAAATTAGCGTCAATTAGGAATCCCTTAACAACTAACAATTTCCTGATGACTTAGTTCTATTTAGTGAGTCATGGAAATTAAAAATGTAGGGTTCAAGATAAATAAGAGCAAAACTTAGATAATGTTCAATAAAAATACAGAGACAACAAATAAGGGTTGAAGACGAACCTCTAGATATTGTTAATGAATATACATAATTAGGACAGACAGTAAGCATAGGATGGAGAGATTTGAGTTAACAGAAAGAGAAATGCCTTTCTCCCAAAACATAAACATTTAATCAGATGGTCTTATCATTATCAACTTCGGAGCCTTACTAAAGCATCAGAACATAAGCCAGTTACAACTAAAAGATCTTTGGAAAGAATGATGAGGGAATTAACACTAAGAGGCAGAAAAAGAACAATGTGGATACAGCAGCAAACTAAGGTAGAGGATATTCTAACAAAATGTAAGAAAAAAAAAATTAACGTTAGCAGGATATATAAGAAAGAGGGAAGATATATGCACATTTAGAATAACAGAATGGCTACATAAAGATTGCAAACGAAATAGGGGAAGGAAGCTGAGATAAAGTATTCAAGAATTAAGAAAATTTGCTGGTGTATATATATATATATATATATATATATATATATATATATATATATATATATATATATATATATATATATATATATATATATATATATATTCATTCAAATAAGTCGTGTATTTTTTATACATTACTGTCTGGATTCTCTTAACGACCTCGGGATCAGAGCCTCAGGCGAAATCACATAATGACAAGAGCTTGTGTCCGGCCGGAAGTCGAACCCTGTTCCGGCAAACTTGTATAGACAGTGACTAAACCATGTGGACAATTTCTGTAGTCAATTGGCCACCCGGGTTCGATTCCCGGCCGGGCACAAGCCCTTGTCTTTGTGTGATTTCGCCTGGGGCTCTGATTCTGAGGACATTAAGAGAATCTAGACATTAATGCATGAAAAATATATTGCTTATTTGAATATGAAAAGACACGTCTAAATATGCAAAATTTATCACACACACACACACACACACACACACACACACACACACATATATATATATATATATATATATATATATATATATATATATATATATATATATATATATATATATATATATTCATTCAAATAAGTCGTGTATTTTTTATACATTACTGTCTGGATTCTCTTAACGACCTCGGGATCAGAGCCTCAGGCGAAATCACATAATGACAAGAGCTTGTGTCCGGCCGGAAGTCGAACCCTGTTCCGGCTAACTTGTATAGACAGTGACTAAACCATGTGGACAATTTCTGTAGTCAATTGGCCACCCGGGTTCGATTCCCGGCCGGGCACAAGCCCTTGTCTTTGTGTGATTTCGCCTGGGGCTCTGATTCTGAGGACATTAAGAGAATCTAGACATTAATGCATGAAAAATATATTGCTTATTTGAATATGAAAAGACACGTCTAAATATGCAAAATTTATCACACACACACACACACACACACATATATATATATATATATATATATATATATATATATATATATATATATATATATATATATATATATATATATATATATATGTGTGTGTGTGTGTGTGTGTGTGTGTGTGTGTATGTATGTATGTCAGCCTCTATGTGATTTTATATAAATATATCATCATCATCATCATCATCTCCTACACCTAATGACGCAAAGGGCTTCGGTTACATTTCACCAGTCATCTCTATCTTGAGCTTTCAGTTTAATACATCTCCATTCATCATCTCCTACTTCGCGCTTCATAGTCCTCAGCCATGTAGGCCTGGGTTTTCCCCTCTTCTAGTCTATTTTGGAGCCCAACTGAACTTTAGGTGAACTAATCTTTCTTAGGGAGTACGAAGAACATGCCCAAACCATCTCCATCTACCCTTCATCATGATCTCTACATATGGCACTCGAGTAATCTCTCTTATAGTTTCATTTCTAATCCTGTCCTGTCATTTAACTCCCAATGACCTTCTGAAGGCTTTATTCTCACATCTTCTGAATCTGTTTGAGATTGTTTCATTGTCATACCATGACTCAAGTCCACAGAGTAACACCAATCTCACTAAACTGATTATATAGTATGATTTTTATATGTAATATTGGCGATTTGATTTCAAATTTTTACTCAACCTAGCTATTGTCTGATTTTTTTTTTGGTTTTAATTTTTCACTAAACTCTAATTCTAGGGATTCTATATTGGTATATTGGAGATCATAGTTCTTAAATACTTAAATGATTCTACCTCATTAATCCTTTCTCTTCCCAATGATATTTCATCTTCCATTACCTACTCCTGTCTCATCATCTCTGTCTTTCTTCTATTTATCTTCATCTCAGTTTCGTGTGATATTTCATGCATTCTGGTACGCAAGCATTGCAGAGCCTGTGGTATTCTGCTAACAAGGGCGGTATCATCAGCATACTCAAAGTCTGCTAAATTCCTATCACCAATCCAGTCCAATCTTTCTCCACCATCTCTGACTGTTCTATGCATTAAAAAATCTATGGGGAGGATAAACAACATGGGTGACAACACATTCCCTTGGAGTAGTCCGCTGTTCAATGGAAATTCTTTTGATAAGACTCCATAAACATTAACTTTGGACTTGCTTTGCTCATGAACAGACTTGATCAGATTTGCACATTTAAGAGGAATTTCATAATAATGGACTCGCCAAAAATCTGGCTGGTGCACGCTATCAGTGGCTTTTTCATGGTCCACAAAGGACATAAAAAGTGGATTTCTATATCCTACGCATTGCTGTACATCATGTCTTTAGATTAAAATTTGGTCAATGCAACTTCTACCCTTTCTAAATCCTGGTTTTTTATCTCTTAGCTTTTCATCATTCTTTCTCCCCAGTCTCTTTAGAATAAGCCTACTTTATATTTTCATAGCAGCTGACGTAAGTTTGATACCTCTGTAATTATTGCAATAAGTCAGGTCTCCTTTTTTTTTAAATTTTCACCAACACTTCTAACTTCCATTCATTAGGTTCTGCCTCTGCCTGCCACATTCTAAAAAATAGAAATAGTCATCATCTCGGCAGTTATTCCATCGTATCCAGGGGCTTCCCATGTCTTTAGTGTTTTGAGGATTGTTTCGACTTCAAACACACTGAATTCATTCATAGGCACATAAAGGTCTTCATCAGCTCCAGGTATATCAATTGGATTACTCCCTTCATATTAAAGTAAATTTTTTTCCCTCGATGTTTTTAAGAGCTCTTAGAGTTTGTTGCTCAGAATATTTATATGATGAGTTTTTAAGAATATACGATATCGCTTTTAGTTCAAAGTATCTAAAATTATTAGTTGGCGTAGCACCCCTCCCCCCCAAAAAAAAATTATCTTGCAATTGACAATGTAAGTTCTTTTAATCGTGACAATTTATTAGTTTTACCTTATCTCTCTCTCTCTCTCTCTCTCTCTCTCTCTCTCTCTCTCTCTCTCTCTCTCTCTCTCTCTCTCTCTCAATGATCTTTAAGCCACTATAACTCATGTATGGTGTTTTTATTATTATTTTACAACATCAAACCATAGTTGAAACTACTTTTTCTTTCGTCATTGACTCGAACAACACTAATGTCGCAATAATCTAATGTAGCTGTTAACGGAGGGAATAGTTCAGCGGCGACACACCATTACTTTTCTATATGATTTTGCGGATTCATGGTATATATAATATTCATGGCATACATATATGTATATGTATATATATATATATATATATATATATATATATATATATATATATATATATATATATATATATATATATATATATACATATATATATATATATATATATATATATATATATATATATATATATATATATATATATATATATATATATATGTGTGTGTGTGTGTGTGTGTGTGTGTGTGTGTGTGTATGTGTGTATTCAGTATTTGCAGTGGATTTTCGAAACGTCAAATGATAAAAGAGAATATTAATATGGCAACTCGATTTGTAACTTTTGTATGCTTTTGCTAACAAAGACAGGACTCAATTTTTTCACTTTTCAAGATGGCCGCCACATTTTTTTAAAATGGTGGCAAAATCCCATACCAGAATTTGACAAATTGACCCTACTAAGTAATTTTGATGACCAGTGAGCTAGATTTGAGGTAAAACATCTATATTTAAGTCAGTATTAACTGCAAATACAATTTTGTGAAAAATCTGCAAAGTGCATGCACGAAATTAGACTGACAAAGTCATATTGATTCATGTATCTTCACATGTACAGGTTCATAATGCTGTGCATTACAATCCAGGCCTATAGCACTTACAATTCCCAGTATAAATACTTTTACATCGACCTTTTAAGAACTGTTGACATGACGTCCAATATGACGTCCAAACATTGTCGTCTTTTTGTCAACCCCAATTTTCAGGTGAAGGTAATTTCATAATGTGAAACACAGTCTGACCCCATGTGTGCCTCGCTTGCAGTACAGCTCACTTCACATGCTCTACTAACGCTGCCCTAGAGAATGGGATGGCATTATAAGGCTTCTGTTTTTGCGCAAACAATTCATACCTCGCTTTATCGGCTTTGTTTGTGGTACAAGAGCGGTCGTACATCACCACAACAAACTCTTCAATGACTCTCATGTCAGAAGATTATAAGTCATCTTTAGGCGAACTAAGTGTTGTAAAAGCCGCTGTTGCCTCAGGATAGACATTCCATGTCTGCCAGCACGACTTCTTACCTTTTCCAGCAAATGCAGACATTGTATCACAACCAGAGAAGGCATGAAAAAATGGTAATCCTTTGCTTTTGGCCCTAGTGATCTAGATATTTCATGTAAAAGGATCCATATCAAATCCATCCCTTTCCCAAAAGCAATCCATAGACTTTCTATATTCAAGTCTGCAAACAATGAAACACAAATGACTACAACATCTGTATCAGAACTTACTATTATGACACTCTGACTGCTGTTGATGGCTGCGTCTTTTGCATGAAGAAACATTCGAGTGTCGGCCTCTTCGTGGTTACAAGGTGAAATCTAGGAAACATGTTTCGTTGTTTGAGATAACATTCGCTTCATGAGTAACAATGATGTCTGTTTCGTTGTTAATCACGGCACTTTTGTCGGCAAGGAAAAAAGTTCCATTTTGTTTTCATCACTTCTCAAAAATGTGTTCTACGATTTAGGTGGTCTACTGTTAGCAGTAACTTTCTTCTTCCGCCTTTTCCGCGTTTTCATCTAGTTTCACCTTTGAAGTCTTCGTCATGATAAACATCAAACACAATGTCTATTCGTCGGTGATTCCTCGCACAGTGCTGGACATAGGGCAAAATAACATTGTCGGCATATGCATCAAAGGTTTTACATGCTCCTGGCTATTTTGAGTTGACCAATGCAGCACCATCTATAATGAGAGTATCTGCCTGTGGTGCGGTTGAAGAGACCTGTATATCACTTTCCAGCCCTGGCATCAATTGTGACTTTGTTCCAGAGTTTAAACTCCCATTTTGTGATATTGATGGTGGATAGTTTTGATTCTAGTGACGAAAATAGTCTTCTAAAACACATTGCCTACTTTGGCAAGAGATGAACAACTTTAACTTTGATCCATTCGAGTCTGATTTTGGCTTTGAACTAAATAGTGGAAGTTTGTTTTTCGCAATTGGCTCGTAAAATTCTGACTTTTCTGTATTGGCTATTTGGCATTTCACTATATGTGTTATTAGCTCTGCAAATGCCAGTTCATCGCCAGAGTCGACTTTTTCTTGGTTCATAGTTGTTTCAAGACTGTGTAGTAACTTTCTTTCTCTGTTATATAGTTCTGTTAAGCATTTTGGATGGTACTTGAACTTCTGAGCTCTGACATCTCCTGAAATAAGCTTTGCAAGTAGCTCCTTATCTCGCAACATCCATTTTACCAAGCTCTTGAGAGGTCTTTTTTCTTGTATTTTGGCTGAATCACTTTCATCATCACTGTACACTTTTGATCTTCGTTTTCTAGCTCTATCTAGCTTAGTGTTGTTGAATTTTATTCTACAGGAATGATGATACTATACATTATTCCTGATCAGTGTTTCTTCTATTCCTTGACAATCATCAATTCGTTCAACATCTAAAGCAATGGGCATTTCATTAAGCTTTCTGAACTTTAGAATATTCTTTGCTAATAAAGTGAACCCCGATATGCTCTTTCTGAAGTATCCTTGAGTGACATCAATGTTTCATCTTTGTCTACCTGACAGATAAAGCACTTTTCTCATTAGGAGATATTGACTAACAAAGTCTTTTTGACATTTCAAAATAAAATAATATGACACATATATACAAAACAAAATTCTTCTATTGAGATCAACTATCCCGAGTTTTTTTAGCAACTACATCACAAATTTGATACTTCGACAGTTGAAAGGCCGAGGGATTATCCTTTTACCACCTTCAACTTATAAATACACTTTACTGTATGGGATACTACTAGGTTCGATGCTGTTACCTCTATGCCTAGCCCGATCGTTCATCTAGCGTCATTTAACTTCCGTACGATCTGTACACCACCCAAAGGACAAAAGCCCCGTCCTTCTTGGCTCAGCTTTCCCTCGTTGACAGACTCCCATCAATTCAGGTACGAAACCTTGACTATATATAGGGCGAATCAAGGTGTATTTGGGAGACTTAATAAAGCTGACACTAAACCCCATGCTGACTTTCACGACAGCTAGTTGCACTAGTGTGCCCTGGTAGTGTAAGCAACTAGCTCGTTAAAATTGTAGGATTCCCTGCATTTACTATCTAAATTGCTGAACCTTAGCCATCCCTCTATTTAACAGTCTAAAACAGTTGACCCTATTGGCCTTGAGTTCCACCCCACTTCATCATCACTTCATGTTCATTTTATCATCCTTTCATGTACATTTTATCATCCATTTCATGTCCATTTCCCTGATATAGCTGAAGTCGCGCTGCTTGGGAGTAAATAAATAACCAACTAA
>NC_090737.1:65699967-65707467 GCF_036898095.1 Palaemon carinicauda
AGTCTGGATGGGCAACACAGTGCCCTCACTTAGTTTGTAGTACAGTATGTAACTACACACTCACCCTGGAATTAATCGTCCCAATTAAGACCACTGTTCCTCGCAGAGTTAAACAGTAGGGTTAACACCGCGACCCACTGCTACCACAGATCTCTTTTAGTTCCTCTACTTGCTTCGCATAGTGGCGAAAGAACACTCTGGAAGACTTCCAGCCAGTGTATGAACGGAGATGTTCAAAATCCATACAATTAAAGAAATTTAAGGATGAGGCAACTTCCCTCGGATCGTGACCTGCGGGTGTATTGGCAGGATCCGCTCTGCGAATAAAATATGTGATTTTCGCTCTGAGTTGATTCAGAGATAAATTTGAGCCTGATGTTTCTCCCCTGAATAGTTGACCACCCTTGAAGTCTGAAGTTCTATGAAGATAGACCTTTAGGCATTCTACTGGACATAGAGATGCATCTTCTTTCAGAGGGCAGATTCTCCAGGGACCCCACCTGTTGGTGGGTAACTCATTCTTGGTGAGAAACGTAGGATCCGGAAACAGGTTCAGTTCTCCCCCATCCAGGAACTGAACATGACCTGCCTCTCTCGAGAGGCTACAATCTCACTAACCCAGGCCCCGGACGCGAGTGCAAAATAGGAAAATAACTTTTTGTGTCAAATCCTTTAACGCACACTCATCATTGCTCAACAGAGAAGCGAAATGAAGAACTTGTCTAAAGACCATGAAATGGGCTTTGGAGGTGCTGAAGGTCTGAGCCTAGCACAGGCTTTCGGGACTTTAATAAAGATCTCGTTACCGAGGTCGACCTGGAAGGCATATAGAATGGGTCTTGTCAAAGCAGACTTACACGCTGAAATCGTGTTCGCTGCCAATCCTTGACCATGGAGGTGGAGAAGAAAGATAAGCAGAAGTTTGTCAAGATCTCCTGCGGATTCTTCGCCTTGACAAAAGGCCACCTATTTTCTCCAAGATGACTCATATTGCCTTCTAGTAGATTTGCACTTATATTTCTCAAGGAAGTCTATACTGGCTTTCGAAATCCCGAAACGCTTTCTCACCGCTAGGGAGAGAAAATCATGAGCTGCAGGGTCCGGGTTTTCTGTAATGAAGCGCAGACAGTTGACTTCTGGACTCGCTGGGTCAGAACTGGATCTGGTAGTGGTACAAACTTCAGCTACAGTTCCAATGCCAGGAGGAACCACACGCTGTTCGGCCACTTGTGGGCCACTATTGCCGCTACCCCTTGAAGGATCTCAGTTTGTTGAGGACCCTCAACAGAAGGTCGTGAGGAGGGAACAGATAAATCTTGGACCATCTGTTCCAGTCGAGGGACATCGCGTCCACTGCTTCCGCTAAGGGGTCCTCGTACGGGGCATGTACAGGGGCAACTTCTTGTTGTCTTTCGTCGCAAAGAGGTCTATCTGCAGTTCTGGGACTGATTCAGAATGAAGGAGAATGATCCTGCGTCTAAGGACCATTCCGACTCTATCGGTGTGAACCTGGATAGAGCGTCCGCTGTCGCATTGCGGACTCCTTGAAGGTGAACTGCCGACAGGTACCACTTTTTCTTTTCCGCCAATCGGAAGACGGCCAACATCACCTGGTTGAGAGGTGGTGACCTCGATCCTTGTCGATTCAAGTATCTCACAACTACCTCGCTCTATCACCAACCTTATGTGGATCGAGTGACGCGGGGAGACTTTCTTTAAGGTAAGGAGCACTGCCCTAACTTCTAGAAAGTTTTATGTCAAAGGTCTTGAATAGCTTGGACCAAGTCCCCTGGACTTTTTTCCGATGAGAGTGACCTCCCCATCTGAGTGAATCGTCACCGACGAGGGAGGTGGCTGAAGAAGAACCGACTTCTTTAGATGTCTGGATTGGGACCAAGGCCTGAGAAGAGTACTTAGCCGAAGCGGCTGGTCTTCTCAGATCTCTTCGCGCGTTTGATGCATAACTTCTCCAAACTCCGATTGCATCTTTTAGCTGTGCTCTTAGCACTGGGTCTGTCACCGAAGCAAACTGGAGAGAGCGCAGTACCCTCTCCTGCTCGTGTCTTGATATCCTTTCGGAATCTAGAAGTCTCTTGACAGAACCCGCTCTATCCTTCCTTTTCTTCGCCGGGGTGGAGAAACGGTGTGACAAAAGGTCCCAGTGGATTCCCAGCCACTGGAACTTTTGAGATGGAGGAAGTCGAGACTTTTTCTGTTGATCTTGAAGCCTAGGTACTCTAGGAACTGGATCACTTGACTGGAAGCTTGCAAGCATTCTGTCTCGGATGCTGCCCATACCAACCAGTCGTCCAGGTAGGCTACTACCTGAATTCCCTTTAGGCGTAATTGTTTGAGAGCTACGCTCGCAAGCTTCGTAAAAATCCTTGGGGCTATGTTTAGCCCGAATGGCATGGCTCCGAAGGCATATAGTCTTCGTTGTAGCCTGAACCCTAGGTAGGGGGAGAGTCGATGGCTAATTGGAATGTGCCAATAGGCGTCTGACAAGTCTATAGAGACGGAATATGCCCTGTTGGGCAGTAAGGTCCTTATGTGTTGCAGTGTTAGCATTTTGAATTTGCAATTCACTATGAACTTGTTGAGTGGCGACAAGTCCAGAATGACTCTGAGCTTTTCCGAGTCTTTCTTGGGAACACAAAACAGCCTCCCTTAGATATTGATGGGCTTCACCCTTCGGATCACCATTTTTCTCCAACAGTTCTTGAACGTACTCCTCCATAACGGGGGTGGAGTGTTGGAAAAACCGAGGGGACAGGGGTGGAGTGCTGTACCAGCTCCTGCCCAGTCCAATCTTGAGTAGGCTGTGGGCCCAGGGATCGAAGGTCCACCGATCCCGAAATTTCAGAAGTCTCCCTCCTACCGGTATCACCTCACTTGGACTGCCGTCCTGAGGTCTTGCCTTCCTGACCACGACCACCCCTGAATCCCCTTCCCCTTGCGGGGCGTCTAGACGAGCCTCTGGCTGCTCCTCTAGGCTTTGCTCGAAAGGAAGTAGACTCGAAAGGAAGTAGGCTTGGCTGGCCGAGACGGTAGCCTAGTCCTCATAGTCTTCCTCTTTGGTTGAGGACCCTCATCCGGGGAAGACTTTCTTTTGATAGCCAGGCCCCACTTCTGGAGAAGGTTTCTATTCTCCAAGACGGCCTTATCAACAACTTCTTTGACCAAGTCGGTAGGGAAAAGGTCTTTTCCCCAAATGTTGGAGGAGATTAGTTTCTTTGGCTCGTGCCTCACCATAGCCGAGGTAAACACGAACTCCCTACAAGCTCTCCTTGCCTTGACGAAGCCATAAAGGTCCTTCGTCACTGTGGCCAGATGAGACTTGGCCACTACCATGAACATTTCATGGACCTTTCACTTGCCATCGTCTCGAGAGTAGTCTGAAGAGACATTGGGCAGTCAGTCTTTCTTTTGTATCGAACTCACTTCGCAAAAGAAAGTCAGACAGCTTAGGGAGGTCCTTGCCGAACTGACGTCCGGCAATATCAGCCTCCAACTTTCCAACTGAGAACGTAAGATGGACGTCCTTCCAGTCTTTGTGGTCCATAGGCAGGGCCAGCGACAAGGGTTTACACTCCTCTAGGGAGGGGCAAGACTTGCCGGCCTCGACTGCTTTTAGTACAGCCAGAAACCCTTTCTGTAAAAAGGGGAAGGCTCTAGTAGGCGAGGACACAAAGGAAGGGAGCTTCCTATTCAATGCGGCTACCTTTGGGTTAGAGAAGCCCTTCTCTTTCATCGAGGATGAAAGTAGAGCTTGAGCCTTAGCATGGTCCATCACTATGACCTCCTTCGGCTCTGTCTCCTCCTTTGAAGCTGGTTTCTTCCTCAGCCGGACATAACAGTCCGGATATGATGCCTTGCTGGGCCAGAATTCCACCTCCTCCAGGGGAACACAGCCCAGCTTATCCGAGATGACGATCTTTCCAGTCGTCATCGGCATGTGCTCAGCATACCTCCATGGGTTAGCATCTGAGCACAAGGGAAGGTCTTTCACATTGAGCTTTTTCTGGGGCCCATGTGATTCTGCAAGGCACTGCATTCGCAGTTCCATTGCAGCCGCCTTCTCCTGATTCTCCTTCTGCATTTGTTGGATCATTCCAACAATAGAAGAGAGGGCCTGTCCCAGCTCTACTGGGAGACCGGCCGATGTAGAGGGAATAGGCTCCAGAATCTGAACCGGAGTAGCCGACACCTCGTCAACGTCTACCTCTACAACGTCTGGGGCTTGAACTTCATCCTGGGCTTCTGCCAGGAGGTCTTCCTCCTGACACCGGTCCACATCAGACATCCTGTCATCTAACTGGATGTCTTGCATCGCGACCGCGACTTCAGCATCCACCTGGATCTGAACTTAGGGGATCTCCTCTTGAGGCTGGGGAATCACTGCATGAGCTGATGCCTTAGGGAAAAGATATGCCCTCATCTTCTCACTTGGAAGATAAGGGCCAGAAGTGTTCTTTTGGAAGCCCCTTACCCAGGTACGAAGCTTCTTCCTAGCTATATCCCTTGATTCCTCTGTCCTAGGGGAATTAAAGGTCTCAGTAATCAGGTTAGTGCACACAGTACATACCTGAGGGTCCCAATACTGGAGATCATCCTTGGAGACAGCGTATGCTGAGTGTCTCCTACAAAACTCATGTCCGCAGAGGTTCATGCTGCTGACATTGCAGAAAGCACTTCCCCACTTCGGAGTGTCCTTCTGTAAAGAGAAGAAATTTCCATGAGTATCAAGTGAACTATGTATCACTGGATATGCATAGTATAGCATAACAATTCAGAAAGGAAAGACACACACTTGTGTTTCCCTCACAGCCCATTGTTGCAGCCCTCCAGATAATAAAATCAAAATGGTTTATCTCTTCTAGAGTAACCAATGCAAGGTTTCCAGAGGAAACAGGTGGAGCTCACACTTAAGCAATGATTTTAAAATCCTGGATAATAGACAGGAAAGAACTCAGCTTCCTATCTGTAGGGCAACAGCAAAGGGATGTGCAAGAAAACACAATAGTGTTAGAAGACACAGTGCTGTACCAAAACCCTTACCATAGTTTTCTTCTTACTGTATATGTTATACTGAAGAATACTAGTACAGTATAGGGGGATGTGTGCCAGCCTGCCTTTGCCGGCCGGCACACACCACAACTAGCTTTAAAGTATACTACTTAACAGCTATAAGGCGGCAGCACTCTGGTTCAAATGCATGTGCCGGTCGGCAGCAACTGCCGGCCGGTAACAGCCAATGTTGGCCGGCAATGGCTGCCGGCCAGCAACTACACAAGGTAGTACCCAGCTGCCGGCCACACTCTTGGTGACCGGCAGACAAGGGCTGACATAAGCCGGCCGGCAAAGGTACAAGTCCGATGCCAGCCGGCAGCAAAAGAACCAGAGGACTACACCTGCCCGGCTCATAGGCCGGCAGCCGGGTCAGGTACAGCACTAGAAGAAAAATAGAATGGATGCCGGGATAAGAGTGTACACAACCTCCAAGCCCGGCAACCGAAAGAGTGCATATAAGGAAGGGGAGAAACTAATTCAGGCTTCCTGACCAATGCCGTCTGGCTCTACAGGCAGGCATGGATGAGGGACCAAGAGAGGTCCGGGCAGCACTCGAAAACATAAGACCCTTGACGGCCAGCAGCTCTGCCGGCCGGCAAGGGGCTGAGTCAATTCCACATCCTAACCTATACTAGGTCCAGATGTAGAACGATGTACAGTACAGTAATGGCTCGGCCATTACGGAGAAAGAGGGGAAAGGGACAAGAGGGTCCTGCCAACCTTGCTTTAGTGACAGATCACCCGCAGCCAAGAAACTTATCTTAGCCTAAGGGAGATCTAAGGGGGAAGGCCAGCAATACTTGCCAGCTCCCAGAGCACCAAAGCAAGGAAGGCGTTGCTACTCCCAGGGAAAGAACTTATCCTCCCCCGAGAACAGCAACAAGGACTAGTCTGGTAGATCACAAAAGAAGGAATCATATCCACAGAAACCTTCGGTAGTGACCTAAGGGAGCTAAGCTCCCTTTGTCTGTGTCAGGTCAGCGAGGGGGACTCAGCCCCAAGCCAGACAACACAGACTCAGACTAAAAAACTCTGTTGTTCTGTCCCTCTTGAACCATACTACAGGAACATGAAGGTACAGTAACACCCCAGTATAGTTTTATCGAAAATAAATTCGGAAAAAAACACTTAGGGATAAGCCCAAGGCTTAAACAGAGGGAAAGGGATTGCATACCTTCTCCGAAGAAAAGAAAGCAACCAGGGAGTATGGTAAAGTATACTAAGGCTCCATAAGCAACTAGCCTAGGCACCAAGAGAATCGATTACCTAAATCACCGAAACTCACTCGTATACTATCTTGGAAATATTCCACACAGTCTAAAATGTATAAAATATAGCCTAAAGCTTCAATAAAATTTTAATTACACTCAGAAAAACCATAATCATGCATGAAGTACTAGGACCAAACGACTAGGCTACATGGCCTAGTGTAGGCCAGAATGGCGAATACTTCGCCAAATAATACTAAGCACGAAAGGAAATCCTATGAAATGCTAAATAGCTAAAATTTATTAAAGCAAAACAACCAGGAATGTCGCTCTGACTAACTAATTTATACCTAGCGAGCGACAGCGTCCAGGACGCCTCTGTTAGGCTACGGCTCTTGTATCAAAGATTAATCCTATTAATCACTCAAAATTTTACCAAGAGCCTACATTTATACATAAAAGACATTATACTCAACTTATCAGAGACCAACGAAGATGGAGAAGCCATGAAAAGTAGAATAAATCCAAGATTTACGAGAAAAACAGGAAAAAACACCGAGTTGTTAAGCTACGCAAAAAGGAATACAGATGGCGCCAGGATTGGCGCCAGGCACGCATACAAATCGGAGGATAGGGAAGCCTTGGGAGCGGCTCCCCTTTTTCTTTCCCGAATTCGTATCTCGCCAATCACCTCCTACGAGACGAAATCTCTGTCCAGGATGTAGATTGCCATGTGGCGTGTCTAGAATACGTCCTCTGATATGTCGCGATATCCCTTTCACGAGGGATACTCGCTCCAGGAGTTAGAATTCTGGTACCTTAAGGTAAATTCTCTGGGAATATCGCCGTAGTTGTAAAATACCCTAGGAAGCTACCCTATAGGAACTTCCATCAGGACGACATGGCTTGAGCCCAAATATATATATATATATATATATATATATATATATATATATATATATATATATATATATATATATATATATATATATTTACACGCATAAGTATATATATATATATATATATATATATATATATATATATATATATATATATATATATATATATATATATATATATATATATATATATATATATATATATATATATATATATATATATATATATATATATATATATATTTACACGCATAAGTATATATGTATATATATATGACAATTCTAAGTACAAAAAACCCGAATTCGACAGATATACTGTAAGT
>NC_090737.1:65714967-65717467 GCF_036898095.1 Palaemon carinicauda
ATCAGTCAGTTGGTAGTAATGTTTTGAGACAAGCAATTACAAGAAGAAAGCTTACATATTTACTGATACGTGAGGTAGTATGAAAAGGAGACAGAAAGAAAAATTTATTGTTGGGAGTTTTCGAGGGAGTAATGAAATTTACAAGGTAAATCATGCTAAGTATTTCAGTACTGGTAGCGGAGTTAAAAGAAAAGCCAGGGATGACTGGAGAGAATATTTAGACCGGAAAGCAGATGAGGCTGACACAGCTATGAATTCAGGGAGCGGCTAGGTAAGAATTGCTCACAAAATTGATAATGAAATATCGATGTGGGCAAAGAACAAACTTATACCCATCTTAACGAGATGTGGATCTGTTATAACAAGAGAAGATGAAAAAACACGACGTTGGATGGAACACTTTTGTAAGGTCATGAATAGGAGATATGAAGGGAATAATTTGATTGATATACTTGAACCTGATGAAAACCTTGATGTGCCCATGAATGAAGTTAGATATAATTAGAAAAACTCAAGAAAAGGAAAGCCCCTGGTTACAATGAATAACTGCTGGGAGGATACTGGCAAAAAATTAAGTGACCCCCAAAATACTAACAAGAATATTTTGTAGAATGTGGCTTGCAGAGGCAAAACCTGATAAATGGGAAATAGGATTTTTGGTTAAAATGGCTTAAACAGGAGACCTGACTGATTGCAATAATCACCGAGGCCTCACATATACACTAGTTTTCAAAAAACAAAAGATGTATAGTATGATTATTCTAAAAAGACTAGAGAGAAGGATTGATAAAAAGTCAAGAGATGAACAAACAGGATTCAGAAAACGTGAAAGTTATATATTTTGATTTTGAGACGTGTGCCATAAACTGCAGAATAGTGAAATCTTCTTTTGAAGGCAATTGTGTACTATGAAAAAGCCTTTGATAGTATGCACCTGCCAATTTTATGGAGAGTCCAGCGTTACTATGGAAATACTCTTAAATGTGTTAATTTGATTAATTGTGTTTATAAGCAGAGAAAGTCCAAAGTTAATGCCAATGGAGGCATGTCAAACAAATTTCCAGTAAACACCGTAGTACTCTAAGGGAAAGTATTGTCTACTATGTTATTTATCCTCCTAATGGCTTTTGTAATGCGTAGAGCAGTTGGAGATTGTGGAGAAGGATTGTACTGGATTAGTAATAGAAAATTAGCTGACCCAGAATATGATGACGACGCTTCTTATTAGGAGATTACCTCAGGGTTTGATATGCTTGCTTACCAAAATGCAAGAAATACGATTATCACAGGAGGTTGGGCTGAAGATAAATAGAAGAAAGACAGAGATGATGAGAACAGAATGTGCAATGGAAGATGAAATATCATTGGAGGGAGAACGGATTAAGGAGGTAGAGTCATTTTAAAATAAAAAAAACCTATGATCTTTGGTCAGGATTTTTAGATCTGGATTTTAAGGAAAGATGGAAAAAACTTTTATCAGCCAATTGCTAGTTGAAGAAAAATTTGGAAATCCAATGACCTGAAATTACATATAAAAATCAGGTTATATATCAGTTTAGTGATATCCGTGTTACTGTAAGGTCACTCACTAGTCGTAGTATGACAATGAATCATTCTCTAACTGATTTTCTAGATTTGAGAACAAAGCCCTCAGAAGAATATTAGGATTTTAATTGGAGGCCTGAATTAGAAATGAAACTATAAGAGAGATTACTTGAGTGACGTATGTAGACAAGATCATGGTGAGGGGTAGATGGAGATGGCTTGGGCATGCTCTTTGCACTTCTTAAGAGAGATTAGTTCACCAAACATCTAATTGGGCTATATACGGTACTAGAAGAGTTGGAAGACCAAGGCCTACTTGAGTGAGGACTTTAATGTGAAAAGCCGAAGATTGAGACTACTGGCGTAGGAAGGAGATGACAATATATATATATATATATATATATATATATATATATATATATATATATATATATATATATATATATATATATATATATATATATATATGTATATATATATATATATATATATATATATATATATATATATATATATATATATATATATATATATATATATAAAATTATATTTATGATAATTTATCACTACCTCTCGTGATTATGAATTCTTTTTTAAATTCTGCGTTGCATGCCTTAGGATCAAAGGCCCATACTTTTTAATCTTTTTTTTTTTCACACGGAGAGAAATGTTTATCATATATTTCATTTCTTTACACGATAAAGCAATATCATGGTGAAAGTGTTTACATATCGTCATTATCAGCAAAGCAGATTTTAATCAGGGCCATCCATACTAGGTTGGTTTGCTATAAGAGATCAGACGAAAATCTACCACAATTACCAGTCTGTATTAGCCAGTGATGAAAAGTGGCAGAACCATAGACATTAATTGACAAGTCTGAGGCCTTTGTTCTGCAGTGGACGAGGACGGCAGCATATGTTGCTGTTGCTATATATATATATATATATATATA
>NC_090737.1:65719967-65732467 GCF_036898095.1 Palaemon carinicauda
TATATATATATATATATATATATATAAATATATATTTCGTCTTCCGTTATTTTCCTTAAGTTTCATGTACAATGAAAAATTAATGTCTATTTACAAACACACTAAAATCACAGTTTTTTTCTTTTATGACGAATAATTAGAAAAGATTTTCATTATGATTAAAATAACTTAACTGTTTACATGGATCTATAAGATGAAAAGGCCATAGAGAGAGAGAGAGAGAGAGAGAGAGAGAGAGAGAGAGAGAGAGAGAGAGAGAGAGAGAGAGAGAGAGAGAGAGAGAGAGAGAGAGAATATGTATGAAAGCTTTCGAATTTAGATATAAAGAAAAATATTTATCAATTTGCTGACTCAAAAGAATTTGATTGAAAATCGAAATACAATTACGTGCATTTTACAGTATGTGGGCTTTCAATTTATATGCGCTGTGAGTTCGATGCCTGAAGTACGAATATTTACTCAGACGACGAATCATTTAAAAAAGTGGACTCTGGAGGATATATACAATAGGGAGCAGATACTTGCAAGGATATTATGTATATTTTCAGGCTGTGCGCATCTATATCATAGTGAATATCAGCTTGTATTTAGTTACATTGTTAAAGGAGGATTTTCACCAATTAAATGCATTTAAGAAACGGAAACATTAACCATTTGATAATAATAGAAATTAAGGATCCAACCTTCTCCAAGACAACATGGGTGGCTAAAGACGGTAAGTAATACTCCAGGAGGTATGTTGTAAGCCCTCCTAGTGTACGGGGACGTTCCTTCGCTTGCAAAGTGAACCAAAGGTTTCTGAAAAAGTGAAATTGGGCATTGTACCGACGACATGGTCTGCTTTGCTGCTTAAACGGGGGTAATCTCTTGATGAGGAACTGAACCTAGATTCAGTGAAACCAGGCAAACGTGTCTGTACTGGTAAAGGGGGAGAGTTTATCTGTATGGACTGATGAATTAGAGTTGGTTAAGGGAGGCGGCCTGGGCGTTTGAGGTACTCCATAGGTTATCAACGTGAATGGAAAAGCCAGTCTCCTGAATAAAACTTAATTTTATTTATCAATAACATAGGTATTCATAGAACCTGAAAGGTTCACGTAAGGGTGACAAACGCATGTGCACTGAAAACGGCTTTTGAAATGTTACGTGGACATTAAACGGCTTCTGTCAATAAGGCTGCCATTAGCGTAAAAATGAAACTGATGACGGCAATGAAAATTTACTTAAAATTACTGTTGCATTTGATGGCTTTTGTTAATAAATTTTGTTGGAGCACTGCATCGAAAAAAAAATGTAGAAAGGGCACTCATTTGCCTATGAGTTACTTGCTGCACCTGAATTACTCGAATTACACGTGTGTGTATATATATATATATATATATATATATATATATATATATATATATATATATAATATATATATATATATATATATATATATATATATATATATGTGTGTGTGTATATATATATATATATATATATATATATATATATATATATATATATATATATATATATATATATATATATATATATATATATATATATATATATATATATATATATATATATATATATATATATTTGGGCTCAGGCCATGTCGTCCTGTTGAAAGTTCAAATTAGGTAGCTTTCTAGTGTATATTTGACTACAGTGATATTCCCAGAGAATTTTAGCTTAAGGTATCCAGAATTCTAACTCCTGGAGCGAATATCTCTAAATAATCTCACAGGGATATCGCATAACATCAGAGGACGTATTCTTGACACGTCACATAGCTATCTTCGCCCCGAACAGTATTAACGCTTGGAGGGGGGGGTATAGTGATAAGAATCTGAAACGAGAATGAAAAAGAGAGCCTCTCATAAGGCATCTCTCCTATTCCGTTTCCAGTGTGTATCTGATGAAGGCTCTACTACTCGGTGTTTTCCCTTGTGTTCTCTCGTTATTTTGGATTTAATTCAACATTTTGATGATTTCTCCGGCCTCTTCTGCCTCTAGGAAGTTGAGTATTATCTTTACTATGTATAAATGTAAGCTCTTGTCGTTTTGAATTAAATCAAAAGTGATTTTACATAAACAAGAGCTGTTGCCTACCAGAGGCAACCTGGATGCTATCGCTCGCTCTTATGGGTCATTTAGTTAGCTGGAGCGACGTTCCTGGTTTGTTACGCTTTAATAATTTAGCTATTTAGCTCCGCTAGGAATACTTATATTATACCGTCAGTTTTTAGCTCGGTGATTTCGACACGGGTCGAGGTACCGATCTTGCCCTTCGTGAGGCTTCGTAGCCTAGACGTCTGGCACTAGTACTTTCATGCATGATATAAGTTTTTCTGAATGTTATATTATTGAAGCTATAGGCAAATATTTTATGCATGTAAGATATTGTTGAATGTTATTTCCAAGATTGTATACGAGAGAGTTTCGGTGATTTAGGTAATCGATTCTCTTCTTACCTAGTCTACTATTCTAGGTACAGTAGTATACTTTCACACATCCCTGATTGTTCTTTTCTCCTCCGGAGGCTAGGTTCAATCCCTCTCTCCCTCTGTAAGCCTTCGGCTTAATCCTAGTGGTTCTATCTGTATAATAATTCAGGTATTACTATTCTATGATATGTCTGTCCTGTCCTGATAACCAGAGTGACTGGTTTTTGGGGTTAGGGCAGAACATCAGAGTTTCTAGTCTGTGGTCTGCTTCTTCCTAGCATAGAGAATGAGTCTCCTTTGCTAGGTTAGGGGCGGACACAGGAAGCTTTGCTTCTCTAGTCCATATTGGAAGGATTCCGTAAGAGATGATTCCTTCCTCTAGTGGCCTAGCAGACTGTCCTGTGTTGTTTTTCTCGGGCTGGAGAATGAGTTTTCTCTATTGCCCGGGGAAATAACTTCACCTAACTTTGTTCTGGTTGGGAGGAGGTTAGCAAGTATTGCCAGTCTTCCTCCCTAATAGACAACTCTTGGTTAGGATGAGCTTCCCTAACGGCTGAGTGTGTCTCCTGCTAGAACGAAGTCTATAGGACCCTTATCCCTTCCCCACCTCTTTCTTTTATGTTCTTTTGGCCGCAGTCCTTCTTCCGTACCTAGTATAGATTAGGGTGGAGGACAGGCTCAGCTCTCTGACGGCTGGCACTACGTGTCGGCCGGCAGAGACCATTTATTCTTTGCAGAGTGAACCCCAGACCTCCCTTGGTCTCCCTTCCATGTCTGCCGGTAGAGCCCGGCAGGCTATGGATTCTTTGGAAGCCTGAATGCTACATTCTCCCCCTCCATAAGTTCACTCTTTCTGGATGGAAGGTCGTATGGCAATGCCGCCTTATAACCTTACATCCATACTGTTTCTCTGACTATTGTGTTGCACCCCTAACCTGGCTGGCAGCTTAACAGCCGACAGCCGGGCAGGTGGAGGTTCTCTGGTTCTTGGCTACTGTCGGTGGGCATGGTTTTATTACCTTTGCCGGCTGGCAGTGGAAACAGAGTTCAAATCTGCTGGCCACTACGATTAGCAGCCGATAGCCGGGTATTAGTGTTTTCATCCGTCGGCTGGCAATGATTGCCGGCCGGCACACAGTCGCGAATCAGGGGGCTGCCGCCTATTAGTTAAAGATAGTATATCTTTCAACTATACAGGGGTAGTTGGTGGCTGGCACGTGCAGGCGCACGCCGGCACAACAGCATGGGATGTACAGTAGTTGCTGTATTCGTAGTGTAGTACACACAGCATTAGCAGAAACTGCTGTACAGTGCTTATGATAACACTAAACGTTCTTCATCATACTTGATGTTATCTTGTACAGCCTTTTGTTGAGACAATGCAATACATAGAAAGTAAGTTCTTTCTGTATTCTTTCTATCCCGTATATTAAAACTTCATCTCAAGGTGTGAACTACACCTTAAATTTCCGCTTAGGAAATTACATAAGGTATTCTAGAATAGAATTAACCTTAGTTTTAATATCTCTGGAGGTTTCAGTAATTGACTGGACAGGAAATACAAGTACAGTATGTGTCTTTCCTTCTTTCTTTTATAGCTTTTCTATATAAGCTAAATGTCTCAATATAAGTGAAAGCCTTCACTTGATACTCATGGTTTTTCTTCTCTTTACAGGAGGACCATCCGAAGTGCAGGAGTGTATTCTGTAATGTCCACAGTAAAAACTTCTGTGGACATCAATATTGCAGGAGGCACGCAGCATGCGCAGCCTCCAGAGGTGATCTCCGCTATTGGGACCCTCAGGTTTGTACAGTTTGTTCTAACCTGATTACCGAGGCTTTTGAGGACCCTAAGTCAGCGGAGTCAAGGGATGCTGCCAGGGAAACGTTACAATCCTGGGTGAGGGGTTTTCAGAAATACACCTCAGGTCCCTACCTTCCAAATGAGAAGATGAGGGGCTACCTTTTCCCTAAAGCATTTGCTGATCCAATCATTCCCCAGCTTCAGGTGGAGATACCAATTGCCCAGAATCCGGTAGATCCTGAAGTCTCAGCCGCCCTTCAAGACATCCAATTGGACGATAGGATGTCAGAGGTGTCGGATTCTACTGAGAAGGACCTTCTAGGAGAAGGTCAGGAAGAGGAACTGTTCCAGGCTCCTCAAGTAGAAGAGGAAGAAATCGACGATGTGTCGGTTACGTTGGTTCTGGACCCAGAACCTGTTCCTGCTACATCGTCTGCTATCCCAGATGAACTGGGAAGGACTCTTTCTTCCATTGTTGAGATGATCCAACAAATTCAAAGGAAGAATGATGAGAAGGAAGCTGCAATGAAACTGGAGATACGTAGACTTGCAGCATCACGTGGGCCCCAGAAGCGGCCTAACGTGAAGGATCTTCCTTTGTGCTTGGATACCAATCCTTATAGGTATGCTGAACACATGCCAATGACAACCGGGAAGATCGTGATCTCAGAGAGGTTAGGAGCAATTCCCCTGGAAGAAGTGGAATTTTGGCCCAATAAAGATTTTTATCCGGACTGCTATGTCCGTCTTAGGAAGGAGCCAGCCTTAAAGGAGGAGACAGAGCCGAAGGAGGTCATAGATTTTGACCATAGCAAAGCTCAGACGAAAGCTCGATGAAAGAGAGGGGCTTCACTAACTCAAAGGTGCCCGCCTTGAGTAAGAAGCTCCCCTCCTTTGTGGCCTCTCCTACCAGAGCCTTTCCCTTCTTGGAAAAGGTATATAAGGCTGCCTTAAAAGCGGTGGAGGCAGGGAAACCATGCCCCTCCTTGGAGGAGTGCAAGCCATTATCTCTGACCTTGCCCTTTGACCAAGAAGACTGGAAGGACGTACACCTTACCTTCTCAGTCGGGAAGCTGGAAGCTGATATTGTTGAACGCCAGTTCGGTGAGGCGCTTCCAAAACTGTCGGAGGTTCTCTTGCGTAGAGAGCAAGAGACAAAGGAAAGACATCGATGTCGTTGCAAACAACACTAGAAACGATGGCAAGTGACCCCAAGAACCAGGACATGATCATGGTTGTGGCCAAAACCCATCTGGCCACAGTTACGAAGGATTGCTATAGCTTTATTAAAGCTAGAAGAGCCTGTAGAGAGTTCGTGTTCGCCTCGGCTGCGGTGAGGCACGAACCGTGGAAGCTGATCTCCTCTCGTACTTGGGGTAAAGACCTCTTTCCCAATGAAGTGGTTAACAAGGTAGTAGACAAGGCCGCCACAGAGAATAGGAACCTTCTCAAAAAGTGGGGCCTAGATCTTAAGAGAAAGTCTTCTCCGGATGAAGGTCCCCAACCCAAGAGGAAGACAAAAAGGCCTAGGCCATCCTCTCGGCCGGATAAACCCTACCGACCGCAACATCAATAACAACTTCCTGTGACCGTGGTGCCTCAGATAGTGGCACAACCTCCAACCACGTACCAGCTGGTACCTCAATAAACGGCGACACAGTCGCCAGTTCTGAACCCAGCCTCCGAAAGGCAGACTTCTTCCTTTCGTTCGAGAGCCAGAGGAACAGCCAGAGGTTCTTTTAGATGCCCTTCAAGAGGAAGGGGATCCAGGGGAGGACACGGTCAAGGAGGCAAGGCCTCAGGTCCACAACAGCAGAACTAGATACTTCCAGTAGGAGGGAGATTTCAGCTTTTTAGGGATCGCTGGACCTTCGATCCCTGGGCCCACAGCCTGAATAAGAATGGACTAGGTTGGAGCTGGAGCAGTCCTCCACCTCAATTTCCTCAATTCTTCCAACACTCAACCCCTGCTCTGGAAGAATATGTCTAAGAGCTCTTAGACAAAAGAGTAATCCAGAAGGTTAAGTCCATCAAATTCCAAGGGAGGCTGTTTTGTGTTCCAAAGAAGGACTCAGAAAAACTCAGTCATTCTAGACTTGTCGCCACTCAACAAGTTCATAGTGACTACAAGTTCAGAATGCTCACACTTCAACACATAAGGACCCTTCTGCCCAAAAAGGGCATATGCTGTGTCTATAGACTTGTTTGACGCTTATTGGCACGTTCCAATTAATCGTCACCTCTCCCCCTTCTTAGGCTTCAAATTACATTGATAACTTTACGCCTTCAGAACCATGCCTTTCGGGCTAAACATAGCCGCAAGGATTTTCACGAAGCTCGCGAACGCAGCCGTCCATCAATTACGCCTAAAGGGGGTCCAAGTAGTAGGCTACTTGGACGACTGGCTTGTGTGGGCAGCATCCAGGACAGAATGCATGCAAGCGTCTAAGATTGTGATCCAGTTCCTGGAACATCTTGGATTCAAGATCAACATCAAAAAGTCTCGTCTTTCTCCAGCTCAAAAATTTCAGTGGTTGGGATCCATTGGAATTTGGAGTCACATCGGCTTCCCATTCCTAGTAAGAAGAGGAAAGAAATAGCAGGATCTGTCAAGAGGCTATTGAAATCCAAACGGATATCAAGACGCGAACAGGAGAGAGTGCTGGGCTCTCTACAGTTTGCTTCGATAACAGATCCAGTGCTAAGAGCACAGCTTAAGGATGCAACAGGAGTCTGGAGAAAATACGCATCAAACACGCGAAGAGATCCAAGTGACGTTGGCCATATTCCGCTTGGCGGAAAGGAGGAAATGGCCCCTGTCAGCAGTTCACATTCAAGGGTTCCGCAATGTGACAGCGTACGCTCTATCTAGGTTTACACCTATAGAGTCAGAATGGTCCCTTGACGCAGGATCGTTCTCCTTCATCTCGAGTCAAGTCCCAGAGCTGCAGATAGACCTCTTTGCGACGAGAGACAACAAGAAAATAGATTGTTACGTGTCCCCTTACGAGGAGCCGTCAGCGGAGGCAGTGGACGCTATGTCCCTGGTCTGGAACAAAGGGTCCAGTATCTATCTGTTCCCTCCGCACAACCTCCTTTTGAAGGTCCTCGATAAGCTGAGATCCTTCAAAGGGAAAGCAGCAATAGTGGCCCACAAGTGGCCAAATAGCGTGTGGTTCCCTCTGGCATTGGAACTACGACTAAAATTCGTCCCGCTACCGGATCCATCCCTGTCTCAGCGAGTACAGAAGTTGACTGTCTTCGCTCCATCACAGAAAACACGGAACCTACATCTCATGATTTTCTCTCCTTAACGATGAGAAAAAGATTCGATGTCAGTTTAGACTTTTGGAGAAAACCAGAAGACATTATGAGGCTTCAGGGAAGAAACAGATATCCTTTGTCAAGGCGAAGAAACCAAAGGAAATCCCGACAGATTCTTATTTATCATTCTTCATTCACCTTCATGAGCAAGGTTTAGCAGCCAACACAATGCCTTGACAAGTCAGATACCATAATCCTTACAGGTCTTAATGAACCAGCCCTTCAGCGCTTCCAAAGACCCTTTGCATAGTCATTAGATATGATTCCTCATTGTGTATAAATAATGAACAATGAGGAATGTGCTTAGAAGGTTTTGAATTTAAGTCATATTTCTGTTTGTACTCGCTTTGGGGGCCAGAGTTGTGAAATAGTGGCTCTCTCTAGAGAGGAAGGCCACGTCCAGTTCTTGGAGGGAGAACTGAATCTATTTCCAGACCCAACGTTTCTTACCAGGAATAAGCTACCCACCAACAGGTGGGGTTCCTAGAGAATCTGCCCTCTGAAGGAAGATGCATCTCTATGTCCAATGGAGTGCCTAAAGGTCTATCTTCATAGAACTTCACACTTTATGGGAGGACAGCTGTTCAGAAGAGAAACCCTGGGTTCAAAGTTATCTATAACTATGGGCGAAAATTACCCGTGTTAATCGCAGAAAGGAACCAGACAGTACACCCGTTAGTCATGATCCGAGGAAAGTTGTCTCTTCCATAAAATTTATTTAATTATATGGACTTTGAAGATCCTTGTTTGCACACCGGCTGGTAGTCATCCAAGGTGTTCTTTATGCACTATGCGAAGCAAGTGGAGCAGCTTATGAGATCTGTGGTAGCAGCAGGTAGAATTCTTTAACCTTCTGTTTTAAGTCTGCGAGAAACATTGTAATTAATTTGGGACGATTAATTAAGAGGGTGCGCGTGTAGTCACTGTATGTTACTACATGCTGAGCGATGGGCCACGAAAGTGTCCTTACGAACTGTTCCATTGACGTCGGTAATCTATAGCATAATACGGACACTTGTGCCAAGCGTTTTTTACGCTAGTGTATGTAAACAGTATACAGACTATATCATTATTATTAATAATTCAATTGAAGTGGCAAATCTGTTTCCTGGTAGATGAAACAATATTTTCTGTTGACAGTTTTTCTTTATGCTTTTACGCATATCATCCACATTTTTTAAATTTTATAAATGTTGATCTGATATGTACGTTTATTAAATTTTAATAAACTAGTTCTTATTTGCCCACACTCGTTTTATTAGAAATGTACTGAGCATTAAGATTAAAATATGGATATTTTTATCATGGTATGTCTTTCGAGACTTCCCTGATTCAAGCAAAGGTCCACTCACTCTAACTCTCCCTTGGAAGGGTTGACGTGGTACCCTAACGGGTTGGTGACAAAGAGGCAAAATTTGTTTCTATGCGGATACAACCATTATCCAATAGTTTATAAGAGTAGTCACATTGGGGAAGGTGTCACAAATTCATTCTGACATTGGTGACTCATATACAAACTTTGCTTTATATTGTATAGGGCGAGACCACTATACAAGCTTGTCATTTTGTCATCCATAAATTTTTATGTACTCCTCGAGACTTTTTCCAGAGTCTTGTACGACTCTTCCCTGTAGGGGGCAGGAAGCACTAACATAGTTCATGCTTAGATGAAATGATGTATGACGGTAACATCATAGGTCTCTAGGTCTAGACGGACCAGGAAAATACTTTCTTGAGAGTACGGCACTGATTGGGAATCCACAGATACAGTAATGCTCTGGTAAACTTCCATCAGGACGATATAGCCTGAGCCCAAAAAACTAATTTTGAGCGAAGCGAAAAATCTATTTTTGGGTGAGGTAGCCATGTCGTCCTGATGGACCCGCCCTTCCTTTTATTGTAGAAGGGCCTGTTGACCCCTCCCTATAGTACAGTATCTGTAACACCTCGTATATCGCTACAAGGAATAAATAGGGCGCTACTGCCTTCATCAGATACACACTGGAAACGGAATAGGAGAGATGCCTTATGAGCGGCTCTCTTTTTCATTCTCGTTTCAGATTCTTGTCACTATACCCCTTAGAAGCCTTAACACTGTTCGGGGCGAAGATAGCTATGTGACGTGTCAAGAATACGTCCTCTGATATTATGCGATATCCCTGTGAGATTACTTAGGGATATTCGCTCCAGGAGTTAGAATTCTGGATACCTTAAGGTAAAATTCTCTGGGAATATCACTGTAGTCAAAGATACCCTAGAAAACTACCTAATAGGAACTTCCATCAGGACGACATGGCTACCTCACCCAAAAATAGATTTTTCGGATCACTCAAAATCCGTTATATATATATATATATATATATATATATATATATATATATATATGTATATATATATATATATATATATATATATATATATATATATATATATATATATATATATATATATATATATATATATATATATATATTTTTTTTTTTTTTTTTTTTTTTCAGAAATGTTGGGTTGATTAGCTGAAAACATTAGCAGCATTTTCATGTTTTTCCGTGTCCCATTTATGTGGAGAGGGGTATTTGGTTTATATAGTTTTTGTATTGGTTATCCGTCCTAAATTTCCATCTAGTTTGCTGTTTTTTTTATAAGAACCTTTAAATTATCCAAAAGAAAAAAAAATAATTAAACCTGTGAATGGTTGAAATATCTTGTTTGTATTGAAAGATTAATATGAAACTTTATTTATTTGCAAGTAAGAATTCCATGCTTAGACACTCCAGCACTGTTACAGTTTGTGTACACTTTGTATTTTGTTGTTTTATATTTCATGACAAGGTGCTATCCCGTTAATTTTTTTTTTCCTATACGTATTTGAAGCGTGAGCTAGATGATTTCCGTGTCTATAAGAATAGATATTTGATATTATAGAAGTATTATATGCTTTCAAAAGATGTCGGTATTTTTATATACTGGAGGTTTACGTTTCTTATAACATATAGCAAAATCTTTTCAAAATGAATAAATTTTTTAATTCATTAGTTAATCAGCTGTTTCTTTGTTTTGGTGTGTAGGGGGTGAAGGGGGCGCTTTGATTGAAAGACAACACCCCCTTTCACCTTAAAAATTATGGATTCTTTTTTCTCTTTATCAATGCTTCTCTATATTCAAAATATACAGGTAAGTCCCATGTTTATTATTATTCTCAAAAGATTTATGTAAAAACTCCATTTACGAATCATTAAACACAAAAAACATGCGTAGAGATTATGAATAGATGCCTGGTCATACTGATTCAAATTTTCCAGTTTGACTAATTTAGTAAAAACAAAATTTAATGAACAGAATATATATTTTCTTTTTATTTTACAAAGTAATGTACCTTAATTCTACATAAATCGTTACATCATAAACTAGCGTCATCAAAGCGACTATATACAAGGAAAGGTTGATGAAAAATTGCGGTAAAAAAATGAATTCAGATAATGGGTATGCAGACATTAAAAAAATAATCAAGGTGACTTGGAAAACTCACAAAGTAGGTTCGTTGACAGAACAAGTGTCAATAATAAAAAGGTATTCATTGCGATCCGCCTCCCACCCCCCCCCCACCCCTTAAAAAAAAAAAGATAGCCATGTATGAATTATGAAGATGTAGCCGCAGATTTCATCGGTAACTGTTAATGGGGGATGGGGTGATTGCAATTAAATACATCTGTAGCAGTGATAAAGGTACTCGTTTGCTGTCAGTTGTCGATCACGAGTATTCCAATAAATATATAAAGAAATTGTATTCTTTTAAAAGATGATAATAGACATGGGATATCTCTTAACTTATTTATCTTGTTTTATTATACAATTATTTCCCAGAAATAAAGATTTCAGCATTACAAACGACAAGATCTCTTTACACAGGATAACAGATAAATAAAGACAATCTATAATCGTTACGCTTCATTTAGCAAGGAATTTTCATAAATTTTTACTTTATTATCTTCTGTGTAAGGCACGTAAAATATTTTACCTGAATCAATTCTGCTAACTACAAAATACAACAAAGAAATAATGGAAGGAATATGTCAAATGACTAAAGCAGTATATTTTGTAATAAACATTTCCCACCTTATATACCTATGTTCTTTTTGTTGAATACATGAAATTAAATCTTTTACTGGTGTTTGTTTTTAATTAAAGAATGTATGCTTACTTCACGTGTATATATGTCCTTAACCACTCACCAATTAAAAGATATTTTTGCGTCCTGGGGAAAATTATCGAATATTTTGTCCTGTTGTGGACGTTTCTCTTGGCAATCTTTCGAACAGGTGGTCGATACCCACTCAAAGTTGGTGTAGAGTCTATAGGTCTACCTGATAGTCATCAGTAGCAGCCATTGCCTTACCCTCCCTAGTCCTGGCTTGAAGGAGAGTGGGCTTTTGAGTTCACATATTTATATATGGAAGTCCCCTGTCTCATGAGCAACCATCAAAATCTTTGAAAGCTTCAAATAGATGTATTATTTTTCATCTTTTATTTTTTTTTTTTTTTGCTCTTCATCGTTTATTCCTTTACATATATCAGTATTTACAATTTATGGTATTTGCATCTGTGCAATTTATCGCCTCTTACATTTTCAAGATATTCACTCCAAAAGGGTTTTTTTTCCCGGATGATGAATAACCATATGTTAAAAAGATACAGGAATGCACCTAGTGTGGAAACACTTTATATGATTCATTCTACAATTGGTTTGTTTTACCTAGATGAGTATTTGATAGTAGTAAGTGATGAATTTGTCAAATAAACTTATTATATCATAACATATTGACAAATATATCTCAGAATGTAGTTAATTTCATTGGGAGTTTCACGTAATAAAATGGATAAGAGGAAAAGAGTTACTTTTTTTATCAAGGAAACTGTATAATAGTAATTCATCGCAT
>NC_090737.1:65742467-65752467 GCF_036898095.1 Palaemon carinicauda
TCATCAATAGACCAGCAATCTGTAGAAGCGTAACCAAGTCACCAGATTTGAAGAGGTGTGGTTACTGTTCCCGTATGTTTTTCATGCAAAAGGATTTGCAGTCTGACTTGCCAACTGTAATATTTTACCATGTCAATGTGCACTATATAGGAGTTATGTAATGATGTTTATGTAAATGATCATGTTACTACGGATGTCGACACACACATATACTTACAGATTACACAGTGAGAGAGGTTGATTGAACTGCATAGGGATAGATTAATATTTTGCAACAAACATCGTCTTCATATAAGAAGCACCATTAGTCATTAGTCAACTTCGAGACATTTACTGTGACATAACAATTTTCCTTGCTGTCATCTTGTACCTTCGTGACAACTTGCTTTACATTGCCCTTATACTTTTTGTCGATCTCTTCCTTGTGCCACTTGTATTTAAAGCTGCCACACAAACAGCAAGGAAACCATATTTTGAGGAACAAGATAGTAAAGTTAGCCTACAAGGACACTTACAGTCTAGATTAATTCACTTCCTCTCCCTTGCAGCATCGCGCTGCGTATGGATCTTTCTCCTCTGCATTTATAGAAGATCCAAGTCAGGAGATCTTCCCACATCCATACGAGGAAAACTTTTCATGGACATCAAATATGCAGGAACAGGCAGAACTGGAAGTTAACATGAGCTTGCGAAGGAGTCCTGTATCTTTTCCGAGGATGACCAAATGGTTCATTGTGGCGAGGAAATCTTTTTATCGACGGATGTATAGAAGAACAAGGATTGGAGTAGTTTTTGTATGATCGGGGCATTATGGACATCAAGGAAACAGTCAAGAAAAACGTGGCTGCATAATGAGGGGCCCAATCCCTTGACCCAACCTTAACAAGACATCAATAAATTAGACATCAATTAATTACCTGGTTAAAATCCATCTGCACTAGGTATGGGTGACTGGTGGATTTGAAAAGCGGCTAGGCTGCAGAGAAGGACCTGACGGAAAAAGAAAGGTGGATGCTGAAAATGTATTCTTTTCGGGAGATATTATTTGTTAAAAAAAACCCTAGGATTGAAAGAAATATGTTATTTTATTACATATCTCTTTCAATCCTAGGGTATTGCATCATTTTGACCAAAATTTTCTGTGAAAAATATAATCATACTTTAATGTTCCAAATGCTTTTATATTGTATTTAACAAGAGTAATCTCTTGTTATTCTTTGTTTCATCTACATTTGGCTATTGCAGCCGCTACCCTGTAAGTCATTTCAGCCATCAAGGAAAGACCTAAGAAAAGGCTGCAGTCTGAATCCTTAAAAAGAAAATATTGAAATAAATTTCATTTAAGTTGAAAAGAAAAATATTTTACATTGATACCATATTTTTAAATGCATATTTTAGTGACCAAATAATTTTCGTAATTTTTTTGTTTTGTTTTATATTGTTTGCGTGATTTTATTTAGAATATTTATATTCTACATGTAGGAAAATTAATGGTTCTGAATGATTAATAAAATATTCTAATATTTTAGGAGCCAGCAAAGCTATCTTAACGAGGCCTATTGGAATTCCCCTCTCAAAGAAGTTTCCAAAGACTGTGCGAAAATATATGCAGCTGGAAATTAGTCGTATCCTTGAGAAGATGCTGAAGGCTATGGAAGAGGGAAAAACGACGCCAAGTTTTGGTTTGTTCCTAAAAAAAAGAAGACAGAAGGAAATGGAACAAAATTCGAGGAGAATCCCACCTCTATCCTTACCTCTACCATCAACCTTATTCGCAGCATCTGGCCAAATCTATCACCTGTCAGGACAACAATTGTAGGCGAAACATGCTTAAAGCACAAATCTTTGGTCAATGCCAGTTTACAGCCAAGCTGCAGCACCATCTCCTACCCTTTCACACCTGGATTTGCACAACATAAACGCTACTAATTGCAGTTTTTTTTTTTTTCCCCTCAATGTCCTTCCGATCACAACTTCTACTACTAGGGTGTCGGAGAAAACGTTGCCGCCAAAGGAATGGAATAATATTTTCTATTTGTTTTAAATACTTTCTTAATATTTTTTTTCCAGTAATAATATTTTTTTTCCCTCTTTGTTTATCGAAAAATCTATAACAAATACTGTTGTATAGTTTTAGTTCGGGACTAACTAATAAATGGCATGGTTATGACAAAATATCAGTGGATGTGCAAACAAACATATTTGATAATATTAGAATATAGTACATACTTAATAGAATATCTTCATATTATATAAAATTGAACATGCAAACATTAACAATGATTTATTACATGAAATATACCCACAAAAATTGTCATTGACACTTGAAAACAAAAATATTTGATATTATTACAATGCATTTAATATTTGAATATATTCATACTAAGTAAAACTGACATGGGGAAAGCATTAAATATAATTTTCTTTACACGGTAAGTTTCATATAATAAAACATAATAAAGATTATATCAAATAACAAAATATGGATTAGATACTTTCAGAAGCCTTCCAAATTATCATTGGAACATTTATGGATTACGATATACAACTGCTTATTCATAAACAAAATTAATTTCAAAATTTATATTGAACATTTTTTTTTCAATGTTCGAAAGCAGTCATTGAAAATATAACGATCATCAAAAGCAACATTTCTGAAAACATTTATATTATTGGCCAGAAATAGATCTCACGAAATATGAATGAAGGTTGAAAGGAACATAATTAGCGAAGACGAGAGTTCCATTAAGGAGACCCTCGAGTTCCTCTAGAGATTAATGAAAAGAATAGAGATTAAAGTTTAGCTTTCCCTCTTTTTATACAGATCGTTGGTCATTTGGGGTAAATTGAAAATCTCAATGGCAATAAATGGGAATTATGATTAATCAGAAATTAACGAGAAGAAAGAAAATTACGAGAAAATAAGAAAGACCAAGTAGTTAAAGAGTAATTAGGCAGCTAAAGAAAGATGCCAGGGGATATTGGGAATTGAAAGAAAGATAAAAGAAATCGAAAAGGTAAGTACTATTGTAAGGAATGTAATAAAACAAGTAATGTGATGTGATGAGTATTTCTTTCAGGTAATCTGTTTTCATTTTGGTTAAAGTTCATTAGACTTTCTTAAGTGTATGCAAGTTACTTTAAGAAATTACCTATTTCTTTAAAGATATAAAATTGGCCGAAAGTGATTTGGTGACATATTACACCAGTTTTACCGTCTCCTCCTCTCTTTATAGCTTTAATCAGCATAATTTCTTAACCGTAACCTGTCCAATGAAAATTTTGTTTGAGATAAGTCATTTGCCGTGTTTCAATTTTCGTAAAGCACTGCTGTCTGTATTAGGTCACCATAATTTTTTTTTTTCTAAAATATTCAATAGGGTATCAAGTCTAGTGCAATTATTATCTCACCTAAGTGATTAAACAATATTCAACCTTTAAAAAAAACAAGAAAAAAAAAACATTCCTTTAGAGACCATTGAAGCTTGAATTGCATTTGTTTTTAAATTATTTTATATGCAATATTTGTATCCCTTGATAAAGTGCATTAGAAAAGTTTCTAAGAGAGATATACGAACTGCATTTCCGATAATTGTCATTTCCAGGCAAAACTAAGTTTTATTTGCAATAGTATCATATCTCAAATAGTTGAAACATGTAACAGACGTTAAGACAGGCCACTTCCATTGTCAGATATTTCTAGATTAAACTAAGGAAAGGTTTCTCTGAATGCTGTTACTATCGCACTCTGTAAATGAATCATGGAGATTAGATGGATATCGAAGACAGTGCAGTAAAGAGAAGATCAGAGGGTTCCTCTAAAAAAAAAAAAGGGAAAAACTTCCTGCGGCCAGCTCTCCGATCAGCGCCATATACAGTACTTAAGACGCTCTTAACTAAAGTTTACTGAAAAGGCCTACAGACGTATCACAGCCGTTATTAAAGCCATTACCAGTAAATAGAACACACACACACACACACACACACACACACACATATATATATATATATATATATATATATATATATATATATATATATATATATATATATATATATATATATATATATATATATATATATATATATATATAAATATATATATATATATATATATATATATATATATATATATATATATATATATATATATATATATATATATATATATATGTGTGTGTTTTCTTCAACCATAAATGTATTTCTTCATTATTCAGCCGTATAGTGAGAAACGTAATTCATATTGAGCCTGCTTATAGGGGAATTTCTAAATTCCAGAGTTAAACAAAAACCTGAACTCATCAGTGCCATTTATTGCCAACGCTTTACTAAAGCAGAAAAATGCTCTCAGAAATTCTAGCGACTTTCCCGTCTTCCTTTTACTGTTTTGGTTGGATATGCCTCAACTAAGTGCAAGACAAAGGTTCTTGCTATATCAGCAGTCTCTGTATCCTGATATTCAGTGTCAAGTGACACGGGTTCTATTTTTTTCTAGATGAAATAAGCCAATTTGTTGCTCGATGCAGAGGGAGAAAGCAAATATATGTCACAAGACTTGTCCCACTTCCACTTCTTAATTCCAATAGTCAATCCAGCATCTATACCTTAGCTTGCCTATTTTTCTAGATATCATAATTTTCATATATTTTACTTTCTCCTCCTGTATTCTGAACATTCAGTTACATTTTAATCATTGTTCCTTCTATTGTTATGATTGTTTTTTTATTATTATTATTTGTTGATAGATGGGATTAAATAGTCTTATTGCGCTAATGTTCACATCTATCATGTTCCTAATGGAGGGGCAGGGGTTATGGGAGGAGCAGGATTTCAGTGCTTGAGCTTGTGATACACTTAAGCTCGAGGATGTGTAGGTTCTCAATGAATGAGACGCAGCAGCCATGAAACACTTGATGCATTATTTAGTATTATTTACAAATTGCTCTTAACTTTTTTATTTGTGGGGCCGGTGGTTGTAATTATAATTATAATTTTTAAGAGTTAAAAAGAAGACGATTGGTAAAATTTCTTATTTTATATCCAGGCCAGTAAGTGTGAGATCAGCTTTCCCTAACTAACAAGATAAGTGGCAAACCATTGTGGTTCATATTGTTTGGATTTTTTTTTCTTTTTTTATGACCAGGTTTTGAATTTTACAGAATTACCAGATATATTGGACGGACACATATAGAAAGAAATCATAATATGAAGGACCAACATATCGGAATAACTAGAAAATTATATTTATATAATACACCAGAGGACATATAAGTACTCTATATGTCCTCTAGCGTTGTATATAAATATAATTGCCCAAATTGTAACTCTGGGACCTAAGTACGATCTACCAAGAGGCTATGTAAGGTCAGAATTGATTCCCATGGAGGTATTAGACAACGAACATTTTACCATCATTGGTCAAGTGTCAAATAGCCATGACCCACCTCTTCTTAAATCCATATTGAACAAACGAATAGTTCCATCATAAAGTACCCAAGCTTCTTCTATTCAATTATATTTGTCACAGCTTTCTTCGGTTTGTTTTCTAACTCTTGTTAGCATACAGTTTCTCACTACGTTTCTGTGAGGTTGGTTCCACTACTCTGTCTGATGTACTGTATATATATATATATATATATATATATATATATATATATATATATATATATATATATATATATATATATATATATATATATATATTATATATTATATATTATATATTATATATTATATATTATATATTATACATATGACCCCGCCAGCTAGGACCAGTCGACATGCCACAAGCGGTGGGACCCTACCCAGAGCCTCTCCACCTGTCCAACCATCCTATACCCCTCTACTCCCCTAAGGTCTCATTTCAGACATCTTCAAAGAGCATGGCCACTCAACGCCTCCACAACGGGATCACAGGAGAGATCAGGAAGGAGGCTATTCGCGAAGGGTGTCGGGAGGCGAGACTAAGGCCAATGACCAATGAGACAGAGGTCAAGACAATGATACCCCCCCCCCTCCCCATTGGGAGGACCCACTCTTAACTCGACCTAGGAACGGATGGGCATCCTTCTTCGCGCTCCAACCTCCATCTAAGCAGGACCTGTGATACGCTTTCCACAAGGGAGGAAACTGAGTCCTTTTTATTAAGGTAAGATGTCTGTTTGAGTACCTCAACCTCATCTTCCTTATCCAGCCCTTCCCTTATCACGTCTTATCCTTCCCTTTTATCCTTAGCGGAAGATCCTACCCACCAAACCTATTATCCCATTCCTTATATCCCAACCACGTGTGCCGTTTCCTCCTAACCTTAATTCATTCACCCAGTGACAGTGTTGATTCCCACGTGATGGTGTTTAAATTCCTAAGTTTTGCACTTTTATTTCATTTGGTTAAAAGTTTTAACCACACGAATTCGTGTTCCCAGCCTGTAGAATTAAGGGATCGGTAATAATTTGATTTATTTTCCTTTCAAGGAAGTGAGAATGTTTGCTGTGCTGGAGACGTCCAGGATCTTTCCAACTCCACGTGAAGCACCTTATGACAATTAGAATATAGTTATCTGTTGTGCTCCCCTTTTTATTAATTATTTTATCAAAATATATTTTGTAAATATATTTTATTTTGTCGGTATTCCTTGTCTTATTGCCGACTGGTGACCTTAGCATTGTTCTTTGTTGTTGCCCTGAGTTCCTTAAGCAAGGCCGGACTCACAAGCACAGGCGTAACAAACTGGCGACCTTGCCAGGATTCACTAACAGTAATTTCAATTTATTGTTATTAACCTAAAAAGTTCCCCCCTTCTGTCTTTAGCGACAAGACAAATCTCAATTTCATTTTAAAGTAAATTCTTTTATCCCTAGAGTTGGAACCATGGAATGAAACAGCCAAAGCATCTTCTTTTTATTGTTAAAGTCTTGTTTATTTGTGCGTGTGTTTCTATTGCGAAACTTTTTGTTTTTAAAAACCACGTGGTAGGCTTCAGTTCCACTGTTTAGCAGGATAGCCAAGTGTGTATGGCGAGTTTGCCTTTTTTTTTTTTTTAACACAGTGGTTAAAATTCATCAAATATATTGTGCAATAAGTGAATGTTTAATTTAGTGTCAAAAAAATAAGTGAAGTTTTAGAAATTTTACGAAAACTTTATAGGCTAAGCACGTGTTCATTTCAAACGTGGCCAACCTGACCACTCCACCCACAGCCGTTTTCCGAACGAAGCCGAGGTTTGTTATTGTTGGTTATTGATAGCTTTGTTTATAAGCACAGACCAAAGATTTTAGCCGAATTATTGCACGTTGGTATGTGGTTCACACATATGTCAATCATTCAATTTTGTGCTTGAAATATTTCATCATTCATCTTTAGTGCTAGGATACAGGTTGGTCTTATTGGAAGTTCTTGGCTTACGATTCAAGTAAACGTTTTACAGCAGTGAGGCATAATTTCTGCTAGGTAAGAGCAAGAACACGTTGCAGTCCTTGTTATTTCAAATTTTTCTTTATCGTTAGTGGCATATAATTTCGTTTCTTTAATATTCCATGGGATATTTTTTATGTACCTCGTTTAAAATGGATAATTTTCTTACGATTGTGTTAAAATTGTTAACCTAAAGATAAAAGATTTACGATATCACATTCAATTTCATTTTTTTTTTCAGTCAGGGTATACGATCAATCAGATAAAACATTTGGGAGGTGTAATTTCTTAAATTAATTTTTTTGTTAAAGGGAGAATACGTGAAGGCATTGATTTTGTGTGCGAAGCAATAAGCAAACTCGTGTCATTGATTATTTTATTTTATTTATTTTACTTCAGAGATAAATACAAACTTGCTTTAAGTCACAGAGTTGCAAGTGGTGGTGCTGCAGGAACGCACCCACACATTTATAAAAACCCAATTTTTTTATGTCTGGCATAGAGGGTCACAAATCGTGGTGATTCCGGATTTTTTTATGTCTACCTTAGAGGGTCACACATCGTGGTGATTCCTGTTTTTTTATGGCTAGCATAGTGGGTTACACATCGTGGTGATTCCTGTTTTTTTATGTCTAGTATAGAGGGTCACACATCGTGGTGATTCCTGTTTTTTTATGTCTAGCATAGAGGGTCACACATCGTGGTGATTCCAGTTTTTTTATGTTTAGCATAGAGGGTCACATATCGTCGTGATTCCTTTTTTTTATGACTAGCATAGAGGGTCACCCATAGTTGTGCTTCCATATTTTTTATGACTTGGATAGAGGGTCACCCCTCGTTGCGATTCCATTTTTTTATGTCTAGCATAGAGGGTCACCCATCGTTTTGATTCCAATTTTTATATGTCAGGCATAGAGGGTCACCCATAGTTGTTATTCTATTTTTTTTTTCATATATTGTTAATAGTTTTGGGACCATTTCAACCAGACAGTCTATGTGCCCAACCATTGGCGTGCTCCCTGTTTTTCATGTTAGGCTACTGTTTAGTTATTTGTAAGGTTTTCTATTCAGCCCCAGGTCTTTCCTGAGAGGTATTTTTTACAGCCATTGTGCATATGGCCCAGTTCCATCTTTATCCTTCTTTCCATGAGACTCTTGCGTAAGATAGAGCATCTTTCCCATCCGTGTAATTTCTTGCATGGTCAACACTGTACCTTGAGCTGTTGTTTGATTTGGTCGCTGTCTCCACAATAAATTAACAAAATGACTGCTGCTGAGATCAATGCGTTTGTGGATTTGGTAAAACAATAAGGCTCTGAGGGAGAGGCATTGCGAAGGTTTATGCAGGAACTTACGAATGAAGCAAATGCCCGGAGAAGATCAGAACAAGAAATGATGTGGCATGAAAGAGAGAGAGAGCGTATGAATTAAAGAGGTGGGAAATAGACGCCCGATTAGCAAAGCTCACCAACTCGACACCTCAACCTAACACTGCCAAAGTCCACCAGGATAATTGCAGGAAGGTCCAGTTCATGGAAGGGGTCCCCAAGGAACTCCCTACAGTGGAGTTCAAGGTAACCACACACCAGCTTAGTAAGAAGTGCGGACTAGGGGCAGTGATTGATCTCATACATGAGGGCTACAACTCGATCTTGGGTCAAGATCTCATGAGAGACGTACAGCGAGTGCCCCTCAGGTGCATGAAGGCTGCCAAGCCAGAGCCCAAAACAGTGAGGATGCTTACTGCAGGGAAAGACAACGTTCTAGGTAACATTGACCTTGGTGAGGTAGCTTGGCTAAGTGAGGAGGCCCAAGAGTCTTCCTCTTCCAGCAATGAGTCTGAGCCTTGTACCCCAGAAGTTAATTCTGGTAAAGGTGTGCTGCTTTCCACCACAGGGGTTAGGGCTACTTCAAGCACCATGACAGAGGTCTCAGAGGAGGGCTAGGAGTCTCCCTCTTCCAGCCATGAGTTTGAGCCGAGTACCTGCAAATTCGCTTCTGATGAAGCTCTGCTACTTACCACCACTGGTGATAGGGGTACTTCAAACACCAGGGCAGAGGCCTCAGAAGAGGCAAAAGGGGAAGCACCCATCACCCCTGAGACCCTAAGGAGCCAGACAGAGCTCATCAGATTCCGGCATTTGGACAAAAGCCTGGAAGACTACAGGGCACCTGCCTGCTCGGGCGAGGCTGGAATAAGTATTCCTTTTCATGATGTGTTGGTGGGTTATGTAGGTCCCCTGCCCCACAGTAATTGCGGGAGTCGTTTCCGATTAGCAATTATCGATCGGTTCACATACTACCTCGAAGCTGTGCCAACTTGTTGTGCCAATGCCAATCATGGTGACCATGAGTTCTCACTGACAGTCCTAACGAACCATAACCCTATATCCTACTTGACAGAGCTCCATAATAAGAATAAAGGGCTCAAGAGGTGGGGCATAGACCTCCAGAACTACAGCTGGAAGGTTGAGCGCATAAAGAGACACATATGATAAAATAGAAGGTGTGCACTCCCGGCATTAGTGCTCAGGATGATTAATTTGATTTTTTTACCGATAATTGTTCACCAGTTTCCATTTGCTGT
>NC_090737.1:65769967-65774967 GCF_036898095.1 Palaemon carinicauda
TATATATATATATATATATATATATATGTATATATATATGTATATATAACATTATATATATATATATATATATATATATATATATATATATATATATATATATATATATATATATATGTGTGTGTGTGTGTGTGTGTATTTATATATATTTATATATATGTATGTGTATATATATATATATATATATATATATATATATATATATATATATATATATATATATATATGTGTGTGTGTGTGTGTGTGTGTGTGTGTGTAAATATAGCCTGGACTATATGATGAATGATAATTTTTGCACATTTAGACGTGTGTTTTTTTTTTTTTTTTCATTTTCAAATAGGACAAATATTTTGATACGTTAATGTTTGGACTCTCTTACTTACCTTGGGATCAGAGCACTGAGTGGAACCACTCAAAGACAATAAATTCTGACAAGCCGGGAACCAAACACATGTCCAGGTTACTCATAACAACAGTGTTATGCCACTTAGCGAAAAAAAAAAAAAAGTCGATGACAATTCTTCCGTAATTAGACCTGTCGAATTTAGGTTTTTTTTTTTTTTTTTTTTTTTTTTTTTCTTTTTTTTTTTTTTTTTTTTTTTTTTTTTTTTTTTTTTACTAAGACTTGAAATGAACCCATATTCACCGTCGTAGCTAATAGGTATGTTTTTACTTCGTATTTGACTAATGATAAATTTTGCACATTTAGATGAGACTTTCATTTTCAAATGAGCCATATATTTTTATATATTAATGTCTGGATTTTCTTAATACCATCGTGATCAGAGTCCCAGGTGGAACAAATCAAAGACAATAATTTATGACCGACCTGGAATCGAACCCTGGTCCATGAGACTTGTAACAACATTTACATGTCACTTAGCAACGAAGAAAGATAAGAGTCAATGACAAATATTCTTTACTCATAACTGTCAAATTCAGGGTTTATGTACTTAGAATTGAAATCAATCCGTCTTTACCATTTCAGCTAATTGATATGTTTGTACTTGGTATTCGATTAATGAAAAAATATTTGTAGATTTTGACGTGTTTTTCATATGTAAATAAGCCATATATTTTGATATAATAATGTCTGGGTTCTCTTACCGACCTCGGGATCCAGACAACCATTTTTCAGAATATATAGCTTATATAAATATGAAAAAAAACCCACGTCAAAATGTGCAAAATATATCATTAATCAAATGCCAAATCAAATGCCAAGTACAAACATACCAACTAGCCGCGACGGTGAATGTGTGTTGATTTCAATTCTAAGAAGAAAACCTGAATTTGACAAGTTTATGTACAGAAGAATTGCCATTGACTTTTATCTTTCTTTGAGGCTAAGTGGTATGTCACTGTTGTTTCATGTTCCTTGACCAGTGTTCAATTCCAGCCGGTCAGAAGGTATTGTCTTTGAGTGGTTCTGTCTTAGACTCTGATTCCAAGGTCGGTAAGAGAATCCAGACACTAATTTATCAAAATATATGATTTATTTGAATATGAAAAACAGGTCCAAGTGTGCTAAATTTATCATTAATATAATACCAAGTACAAACATACTATTACAAAGAGCAAATTACGTAAATTTCCAAGCTCCAAAACTCACCTGCTTGTATTATATAAATTTTATAAAAACGAAAAAAATACCTCGAGCTCTGAGAAAAATTACTCAACTCCCAGATGGTAATATATATTAACATTGACTATCCAAAGGTCTCTTATGTTACACTCAAAACAAAACTGGGTAATAACTTTATATGAATTATTAAAAATCTAACCACTTAGTCAAGGATAGCGAGCAAAGTACTGTATCAAGTATTGGTGATCGAGATAATACACACTTTACAGAAATAAATATATTCTATAAAAAACAACAATTCAAAATAATTGACAACAAAACTAATTCACTCGAAATTTCAGTCAGAACTACACCTCAAACTTATGACAAATCACTTGCGAAAATAATAGAAAAACTTGTTTCACTAGAAATTAATTCTTTAAAACTATTAAATTTTGACAATTGATGAAAATAGTTAATACTGTAATGCAACAACAATAATGAAATATACATATATGTAATTGTTATAATTACAGCTTTTGGTTCACATAAGGTTACAGAGTAGTTAGGCAAAATCTTAATGCACTTCACTTTTAACCTAATAAGCCGGTCACAAATTATTTTCAATATAAAATACATATAATATTCACTTAAATTTTCTTCTAAACAGACACAAAGTATTTCAATGTTTCCCAAACACTGTGCACTTTGAGAGGCAACACAATTTACGTATGAGTGGCAACACTATGTGATTGGATAGAGGCTGGTGAGGAGGACACAGAATTATAGGAATTGAGGCTGAATCTGCCTGTCTGTCATGCCTTACTAGGCCCATCTATATATATATATATATATATATATATATATATATATATATATATATATATATATATATATATACGTAATTCATCTAAAACCTTCCAGGACATCGCCAAGAAGCTTTGGGACAGGGCCTTAAGGCGCCAGAGTTGCTATTAACTACGATGGTGAATATGGGTTCATTTCAAAGGGTATAATTATGGCAGAATTATCATTGACTTTCATCTTTCATCGCTGCCAAGTGGTAAAACACTGTTGTTACGAGTATCCTGGACATGGGTTTGAGTACCGGCCTGTCAGAGGCTATTGTCTTCGAGTTGCTCTGCCTGGGGCTTTAATCCTGAGGTAGGTAAAATAATCCAGACATCAATGTATCAAAAAATGTCTTATTTTAATATTAAAAAACACGTCTAAATGTGCAAAGTTTATCATTAATCGAATACCAAGTACAAACATACCAATTAGGTACGATGGTGATGATGGTTTGATTTCAATTCTAAGTATAGAAACTCAGAATTCGACAGGTATAAGTACAGAAGAACTTTCATTGATTTATATCTTTTTACATGGCTAATTAGTATGTCACTGTTGTTACAAGTTTCCTGGACCAGGGTTAGATTCCCGGCCGGTCAGAAGCTATTGTGTTTGAGTGGTTCTGCATGGGGCTCTGATCATGAGGTCGGTAAGAGAATCCAAACATTATTGTATAAAAATATAGCGCTTATTTGAATATGAAAGACACGTCTAAATATGCAAAATTCATGATTAATCAAAGGCCAAGTAAAAAAAGTACTTATGAGCTACAATGGTGAAGATGGGATGATTTTAATTCTAATTACAAAAAACCTGAATTTGACAGGTATAAGTACATAGGAATTGTCATTGACTTTTATTCTTCTTTGTGGCTAAGTGATATGTTACTGTTGTTATAAGTTTCTTGGACCAGGGCTAGATTCCCATCCGGACAGAAGCTATTGTCTAGGGCTCTGATCCAGAGGTAGGTAAGAGAATCCAGACATTAATATATTAAAATATATGGTTTATTTAAATATGAAAAACATATCTAAATGTGCAAAATTTATCATTAATCAAATGCCAAGTACAAATATGCCAATTAGCTACGATACTGTAGATGGGTTGATTTTAATTCTGGGTACAAAAGAAAATGGATTCAACAGGTATAAATACAGAAGAATTGTCATTGATTTATTTGTTGCTTAGTATTAATTCTTCTAGAATCTGTGTTCGATTCCCTGCCAGTCAGAAGCTAGAGTCTTTGAGTGGTTCCTCCTAAGGCTCAGATCCCGAAGTCAGTAAGGGAATCCAGACATCAATATATAAAGAAATATTGCTTATTTGAATATGAAAAACACGTCTAAGTGTGCAAAAGTAGATGGGTTGATTTCCATTCTAAGTACAAAAAAACTGAATTCGACAGGTATAAGTAGGGAAGAATTGTCATTGACTTTCATCTTTCTTTGTGGCAAATATTAAGTTACTGTTGTTATAACTTTCCTGGACGAGGGTTCGATTCCCAGACAGTAGGATGCTAGTGTCTTTGAGTTGTTCCACCTGGGGGTCTGATCCCAAGGTGTGTAGTAGAATCCAGTCATCAGTATATCAAAATATATGGCTTATTCGGATATGGAAAACACATCTAAATGTGCAAAATTTATCATTAACTGAATGCCAAAAACAAACATAACAGTTAGCTACGATGGTGGATATGAGTTGATATCAATTATATGTAAAAAAAAAAAAAAAAAAAAAAAAAAAAAAAAAAAAAAAAAAAAAACATGAATTCGACATGTGCCTCTTTCATCCATTCATTGTCGCTAAGTGGTATAATACTGTTGTTACAGGTTTCCTGGACCAGGGTTCGATTCCCAGCCTGTCTGAAGCTATTGTGTTTGGGTGGTTCCGCCTCGGCCTCTGATCCCAAGGTTGTAAGAGAATCCTGACATTATTGTATCAAAATATATGTCTTATTTGAATATGAAAAAAAAAAACACGTCTAAATGTGCAAAATTTATCATTATTCGAATGCCAAGTACAAACATACCAATTAGCTACGATGATGAAGATGGGTTTATTTCAATTCCAAATACAAAATGGCTGAATTTCATAGGTATTAGTAAAGAGAAATTTTCATTGAGTTTTATATTTCTTCGTGGCTAACACGTCACTGTTGTTGAAAGTTTCCTGGACCAGGGTTCGATTCACTGCAGGTCAGAAGCTATTGCCTTGTAGTGGTTCCACTTGGGGCTCTGATCCCGGAGTCGATAAGAGAGTCCAGACAATAATGTATCAAAATATATGGCATATTTGATTAAAGAAAAACACGTCTAAATGTGCAAAATTTATCATTATTCTACTGCCAAGTACAAACCTACAATTTAGCTAAGTTGATGAAGATGTGATGTTATAAATTTTAGGTACAAAAGACCAGAATTTGACAGGTATAATAAAGAGGATTGTCAGTTACTTTTATCTTTCTTCGTGGTTGAGTGGTATGTCACTGTTGTTACAAGTTTCCTGGACCAGGGTTTGATTCCCGGCCGGTCGGAAGGTATTGTCTTTGAGTGGTTGCGCCTGGGGCTCTGATCCTGTGGTCGGT
>NC_090737.1:65777467-65779967 GCF_036898095.1 Palaemon carinicauda
TATATATATATATATATATATATATATATATATATATATATATATATGTATATATATATATATATATATATATATATATATATATATATGTATATATATATATATATATATATATATATATATATATATATATATATATATATATATATATAGATATATAAAGTGAGTATTAGAGTATTGTATAAGTCATTAGAATTTTCGAGTATCATCTTAATGAGCATATAAACGGACTTATTTGCTCATAGATCGATATATAAGAAAAAACCTCATAAGGAAATATTTTCTTGATCATCCTTACTGGTCATTATTTTGGATATTGCAGAATAACTTAAAGACCTTTTACCACGTACTTGAGCAACCTTTTATTATTTTAAGATATAGCACTTCATTGAGTTATTCATTTAAGAAAGTTTGCTTATAGACATGTTAATAGTGGTGTATTCCTGAAGACAAGAATTCACTTGGTAAATGTAACGGTGATCATTATTTATATATTTACTTTTTTTTTCTTTTTTTTTTTTGCATCTTGTAATTCCATTCTGTGTTAAAATGAGTCCTTAGCAGCTACATTTGTACAAAATTATATTTAATACTACTTTTTGGATTATTCAGGAATTGAGAGAAATTTGATGGTAATACAACACACATTTAACTGAAAATACTAACTAGGGCTGAAGAAATTTCTAATACTGCCAAAGACACCATTCTGCTTCCTTCAGTGGATAACATCTTTCATTTATAAATGGTCGAAAAGGTTGATTTTGATAACCAGGCTGAATCTGATGATGCCTCACCTAAATATGTCTCAGCTATCAACCTTTCAAAAGCCAAAACAGACACTACTAGATTAGTTACAAATAAAATATATGACCTAAATATATTCTTTAGAAGAAGACATACAAAAGGCTATAAAAACCTACAAGGAAAGTAGACAAGGCTATATTTATTACCTTTAAACGTCAAGGTATTGAAAGGATTTTAAATGCTAAATTAAGATATTCATAGACAGCTGGTCAGAGAGTCTTACAGATCACACAGCTCCTGCCATTCTCGTTATAGCAATGGTAGTTGACAGATTAATTCCAGCTGATGTGTCAGACCTATATGAAGAACTTCTTTATACAAGTCCGATATATCAGCTGTATTCAATTTGTCAAACAAAAGCAGATGCAAAAGCAGAGGACCAATACAGATTTTCAAACATCTGATGAAAATGCATAAAAGGAACCCCAGTTAGTAGCTTAAATATCTAGGCTTAAGTAAGGACCTAACGAAGCAGCTTAACTTTGAGCAAGAAATTGAGTACAAAAGAGAAAAAGAGGCTGAGTAGATTATAAACATGGAGTTTGGCCTGGTCACACTACTACACTCGAGAACATTATTGCTAAAGAATACGGAGATGAGCCAAGTAATCTAGATTATATACCACAGACTAGATTCATCAGGTGTAAATATGTGATTCCATTGGCACTACCTTTTGAACCACAGATGGAGATCACTCCAAATGGACATTGGGTGTCAAGTCAGATGAGATCCACCTGAGGGTAATCTCCATCTAGAAAGACCACTCTTCATGGATTATCTCTAGCCAAATTTACCTCAGTTCTAAAAGTTAGCTCTACTGACAGGTGTAATCTATCACCAGGAAATTCTACTCTATCTATTGAATTCAAAAGTCAGCCAACAATACAACAAGAGTCACATTTCTCTCCCCAAAAACAGATAATTGAATGGAGACATCTATTCTAGACCAAATCTTAGTCCTACAGTGCCACCCATATAATCAAAATACACGTGTGATTACCTTGTAATAGCATACTTTTTAAAGATTTTCTATGCTATCATATCAATTAACATATCATGTGATCCTGACAGACCTCAGTACTTGGACTGGTATATTGATAGGTATCCTAAAGGTTAGATAAAAGCAAGCTATGGCTCTGTTACATAGTGGCCACATTATACATTGAGAAACTAGTCATATGGCAAGAGATAAGAAACGTGTTGTCGAAGTTTTGGATGGTGTGTGATATCTCCCTACAAAATCTTTCATATATGGATGTTCTCAACCATTTTATAAACATTAAAGCTATTGATGATAAACTACCCCCCTACATTCAAAATGATATGATGCCACCTCACTAATTCAAAGTAAGATTGGCAATGCAATATTTGAATATTTTGAAAAGTTTATAAAGAATGTTGTGGAATCATCAAGCACTCCTTCTTTCAGAAAAAAAATTTAAAGGCCTTTCCAAACCTGACAGGAGAAAAAACATCAGTTCTTTTGCTAAAACCATACAGTCTGATGGTCATAACAAGCCAACACATTAATTAAAGGCGGTGATAAATGCAGCTAAAATAATTGCCCCACGTGTAAAGGATCCCAAGACATGGATCTATGATCTAAAATTGTAAAAACTGAACAATTGAAGACCAAATAGACCTACTGAGGAACAAAAGCCCTACCTTTGTTTTCCATAGCTATAATCAAACAAAA
>NC_090737.1:65789967-65809967 GCF_036898095.1 Palaemon carinicauda
TGAAGGGGATTAGGGTCCAAATCCTGTCAGGTATATAAATTATTTTTTCTGGATTAAGGTCGGATAGTTTTCCGACAGGCCTCGTATATATATATATATATATATATATATATATATATATATATATATATATATATATATATATATATATATATATGTATATATATATATATATATTCATATCTATATCCATATATACATATATATATATATATATATATATATATATATATATATATATATATATATTTATATATATATATATATATATATATATATATATATATATATATATATATATATATATATATATATATATATATACATATATATATATGTATATATATATATATATATATATATATATATATATATATATATATATATATATACATATACATATATATCCATCTATCTATCTATCTATCTATATATATATATATATATGTATATATATATATATATATATATATATATATATATATATATATATATATATATATATATATATATATATATACAGGGAGGACAGGGAGAGTTGGAAGAGAAAGAGTAGGAGTAATGATGATATGAGTATTATAGTTTGAATACTATAAAGAACTGCATAGTGTAATATATGAGATCCTAGAGAGATATGAAAATTCTGATTGTAGACTTCAATGTTAAAGTTGGAAGGAATAATCCAAAGAGAGAGAATGTGATGGGTATCGAGTGTCTTGGGGAAGATGCAAATGAAAATGGTGCAAATTTCAAAAGTTTTTGTTCAATAAGCAATCTTGTTATGGGAGATACTGTTTTCCAGCACAAGGACATCCATAATATACATGGACTAAACCATGTAGTAAATGCAAAAATCATGAAGGTTATATGGCCATTAAGGAAGAGAGAATGAGGACTCTGAGAAATGTAAGAAGCTATAGAGGTACAGATATTGGTAGTGATCACCAGCTCCTCATTGCCACAAGGAAATTAAAACTGAAAGCACCCAACAGAAAGGTAGAGGAAATACCTAGATTCGATACAACTGAGCTTCGAGAAGAAGGGCACAGAGAAACATTTGCAATTGAATGTAGGAATCAATTAGTAGCCTTAGAGATTCTAAAAGACAAAGAGCACATGATTAATGAAGAATGGTGTGATATTGAGAACATATATCAGTCAATTAGCAGTGAAGTTTTGGGACACGCAGTTACTAAGATAAAGCCATGGATATCAAATGACACGTGGGATTGTATAAAAGTAGGCAAAGATAGATATTTAATGTTGAATTTTTTTTAGGAAGTAATAAAAACTACAAGATAGAGCATGCTAAGTATTTTAGTACTGATAGTGAGGTCAAATGAAAAGCTAGGAATAACTGGAGAGAATATTTAGGTAGTCAAGCAGATGAGGCTAACAAACGTATGAATTCAGGGAGTAGCTATGGTGTAAGAATCGGTCATAGAATTATTATGGAAATCTTTATGGGGGCAAAGAAAAAGAAGCATATACTCATCAAAAAGGGAGATGGATCTGTTATAATGACAGAAGATGAAGAAAGCCAATATTGGTTAGAACATTTTAGTGAGGCTAAGAATAGGAGATACCAAGGAAATAATTTGATTTACATACCTCAAGCTGATGAAGACCTTGATGGGCTCATGAATGAATTCAGTGTGTTTGAAGTTTAAGTTATCATATTTTGAAAATTTAAGAGACAGGAAGTCCCTGGATACAATGTAATAACTGCTGAGATGTGTGCAAGCGAGTAGTTATGTGATAAGGGAGAGACAGCCCAATGTAACTGACTTTATTTCATGATACAGTGAGCTTTTATAACAACAGTTTATGTGAAAGAAGGTCATAAAAACTCAAACAGATCGATACAAGCACATATAAGAAAAAACAGGTTATCAGTGAGCCGGGAGAGCAATAACAATATACAAAAAAAGAAAAATGCCGTTAATGTATGAGTGTATATGATACACATGTAGTACATGGCTTCCCCCTAAAAAAGACACGTGTGAAATAGAGCACCATGCTCTTGAGAGGGTCTTCTGGTAGGAGATATGCAGGTGCTAGGTGATCAAAGGAGACCTAGTCTTCTTTGCCATGCATGTTGAAGGGGAATGCTTTCGGTATACGACAGATCACGTGGAAAGGGCCCTTGTAAGGGGCCATTAATGGTGGACTTGCCTGGAGATTATCGGAGGAGGTTACAAAAGGAAAGAATTCGACAGGAATGACTAACAGGTTGCCATATACCACGTCTGCTGTGGATACATCCAGAGCATCTTTAGGAGTGGTCTCTAGTCCAAGGAGGACCATGGGAAGCGGTGTAAACCTGTTCCAGCGGGACATCAAAGCTGATTTGTGGGTATGGCTAAAACGTTCAACCATACCATTGGCAGCATGGTTGTATGTGGTTATCTGATGATAGGTGATACCCAGGAAATTTACTAATGATGTCCACAATTGAGAAGGGGAAAATGGTATCCATATTGCTCAAGGATACCAAATCTCACTATCCATCCTGAGTAAAAGGCAGATGTTCATGAGGAGGACTTTGCAATTGCAGGTCAATGAGTGGAGCGGTAGATAACAGTAAAGGAGTAATTTTGTCCTTGTGATGTTAATAAGGGACCTTCAACATCGATGTGAATGTGGGCTCAGCGAGGCTGAGGCTGAGGAAAGGGGCCTATTCCTGCATCCGTGTGTCGATGTACTTTTGAGGTTTGGCATTAAGTATAGGGGTGGACCCAATCCTTAGCATCTTTAGTAATGCCATGACAAATGAACTTTGTCTTCAGTAGCTGTGTAGTAGAACAGCACGAAGGATGTGAAAGACCATGAATGAAATCAGACACCTGTTGAAGCATGGGAGAAGGTATCCACGGTCTAGGTCTACCAGTACTAACGTCACAGGAGAGGATGGCATTAGAGTCGTCGAGATGAACGTCCTCCCAATGAAGAGATGAGCATTATGATTTACATGCTTGTTACTCTGGATCTTTTCATTGGGCTTCTATCAAGGGATTATAATCCAATCCAAGGATAATGGCAATGTGTTTCTTAGCATGGTATTGGCAACAGGATTAATTTTCCCAGGGATGTGATGAAAGGTACAATTGTATTCAGCCAGGATAGAGAGATGTCAGCGTTGACGGGTGGATCGGGCGTCAGACTGACGAGTGAAGACATGCACCTTCCAAGAAATGGTGGAAGTGATGGACAGCCAAGTGCACTGGATGCAATTCGCGGTCGAAGGTAGAGTAGCTGGATTCTGCATTAGACAGTTTTTTAATGAAGAAGGCTGATGAGTTGGGCGAGCTGATGACCATCTGCTTTAAGACTGCCCCATTAGCAATGCCGATGGTATTTGCGGAGAGGAGATTGTATGTGGCCCGGGAAAATTAGGAGCAGAAGCGGTTGAGAGGGCTTTCTTTGCGTTGCATAAGGCTGCTTCTTGAAGGGGACCCACTTCAGTTCCTTCGGCTCAGCCTTGAGGGAAACATAGAGGGGTCAAATGGGGCACGAATAGCTGGCAGGAATCGGTGATAATTGCTGATGAAGCCCTAGAATTTTTGTAGTGATTTGACTGTTGAGAGCATGGGGAAGTTAAGAACGGTTGTTACCTTCTCAGGGAGGGAGTGGACTCCTTCAGGAGTGATGAGGTACCCTAAGAACAATACTTTGTTGATGCCAAAGGTACAGTTGTCATACCAGACGACAAGGCCGTTGTTTTGTATGTCGTCCATGTAACATTCACAGAAGAGAGGTCCCCAAAGATACCGTCCATGAGATGTTAAAAAGTGGCCTCAGCATTATGAAGGCCAAAACAGGAGTAATTGAAGGTATATGTACGGAGGATGGTGGTGATGGAAGTCTTGGGGATGTCTTATTGATTCATGGACCCCTGATAATACCCCATCATGAGGTCGAGCACGGAGAAAATCTTCGCTTTATGCAAGTAGGAGGTCCTGTCGGCGATGTTTGGGAGATGGTAGGGATCCGGTCTGTCTGCACGTCCAGGCCCCTGTAATTCCCACACGGAAGAAGAGAGCCAAATTTTTTTCCGGAGATGTGTAATAATGACGAAAATTGGCTTAAGGCCTGTTGGCAAAGGCCAGTTTCTTCCATTTCTGTGAACGTTCATTTAACGGTTGCCAAACAGTCCGGTGCCAGATGTCTGAATCTGACGAACACTTGGGACCCCATCATCTTCATTTAGTGATAAATACTGTGTTTCATGAATATCGTTAGTGTTTGACGAAGTTCTGGAGGGGAAAATTCAGGGTACGATGTGAGGAGGTCGGCGTAAGCATCTGTGGGTGTGCTGATATGGAGAGCGAGGTCTGATGGAGCGGGTTGGAGAGGCGTCGAAGAGTATGAATCAGCGTTGACTAATCGATGGTGAGCTACATCGACCAGGAGATGGGAATGGGAGAGATGAAATCTGCACTGAGGATTGGCAATTTGATGTCAGCCACGAGAAACCTTAAAATATGTTTGGCTCTTCCAAACGACAATGAGAGGATTTCATAACTGTGGGTGGGTATCACATATCTGTTGGCAACTACCAGGAGGATGTCAGCACACTTAGACAGACTAATATCGTGTCATGGACAGTGACATCAGCAGAAGAGAGTGGCAAGCACCCGTGTCTACCAAAAATCTCCCCTGTTCCTGCGTCATGTAAAAAGAAAACATTAGTGATAGGGTTAGCCACCGTTACAAGCGATGCTCTACATCCATGTGTTTTTTTGGCCACTGACAACCTTTCACACGTTTCTTTGCAGGTCCCTGAATTTGGAGTAATAGTAGCATAATTGTGGTCCATTGGTGTCAATAAGTGGCCGGAGAGATCGTTGGTTGGGGCAGAGTCAAGGGGTGGTATATGTGGGTAGTTGGCCGCTTTGTTGCTGTTACGATATGTCATGGGGTGGGCATCTATATGTTACTGCATTCCAATCAGCTTTGGTTGATGTTGAATAGTTCCCCACTTCTTCAGGTTTAGGCTTTGATGGAGGTCTGGTCATCAGGTTCTTCATGTGCTAAATATTGACATTGGGGCTAGCAGCACATACAGGTTCGGGTAGGAACTGTACCAAAAGTGAACGTAGTAGATTGAATTCATGAGGAGAACTGTCTGGAGCAGATTGCAGGCAAGCGATACCAATCATTTCCCTGAGGGAGAGCAAAGCCTTTTGGTTCCCCAGAAGGGAAGAGCTGAAAGAGAAATGAATATGTTTTGCTATGTGGGCAGCTGGTGATAGCTAGTACTACTTCATGAGATATGGTTTGAAGACATTGTACATCATTGGCCTGTTTCCATGCTCACAAAGCCAATGGGATATTCCTGGAAAGTGTCCTCGGGGAAGGTGGTGAGAACCTAATATGATTTGGTGCTCAAGTGAGTCCCGCTCTAGATGCAAAAATTGGACTTCAGCATGCTGAACCGGGCAAACTCTTCTCTGCTGGCAAAGGATGGTAATTTCAGTAATGTGGTGTTGATAGTAGAGTCTGCCTCGGAAGGCGGCATCATAAAACCATAAGACACGGCAGTGAGGGGGAAAGGCGGGAGGGAGCTAGTCACTCCGCTGGTCAGCAAAGTGCCAGCGATTAGTTATGTGACTACTGAGAGATGGCGTAAATTCAACTAACTTTATTGCTTGATACTGCAAGATTTTATAAGAATAGTTACAGTGAAAAGTCACAAAAATTTAAACAGATCGATACAAGCACATAAAGGAAATAACAGTTTATCATTGCGAGGGGAGAGCAATAACGACAATATACAAAAGACATAAATACCATTAGTGTACGAGCATGTTTGATACACGTGTGGTACAGATGATACTGGCAGAGAATTGAGTGACCCCCAGAATACTTAAAAGATTATTTTGTGAAATAAGGCATGAAGAGGCAACACCTGATGAATGGAAGTTAGGAATGTTGCGTAAATGGCAGAAAAAGGAGACTTTATTGATTGCATTAATTAAAGAGGCATCACAGTTATGTCCGTTGTTCTGAAAATATTTATTATGCTTATTCTTATGAGGCTGATGAGAAAGATTGATGATAAGCTGAGAGATGAACAAGCAAGATTTTAGAAAAAGTAGAAGTTGTACTGACAGAGTTTTCCACTTTTGATGGAAATTTTGGACTATGAAAAAACCCTATGATTTTGTGCACCGGCCAATTTTATGAAGACTCCTGTTTTATTATGGAATTCCTCTTGAATATGTGATTTTGATTAAGTCTGTTCATGAGCATTGGAAGTGCAAAGTTAATGTTAATGCAGTCCTATCAAATGAATTTCCAGAGAACATCTGAGTACTCAAAGGGAATGTTGTTTATCCTCCTCATGAATTTGTGTAATAAGTAGAACAGTTGGAGGTTAATAATAGGAAATTAACTGACCTAGAGTATGCTTGTGATGCTGCCCTTATTAGCAAAGCACCACATGATTTGCAATGCTTGCTTACCGGAATACATTAAATATCACACGAGATTGGGCTCAAGAAAAATAGAAGAAAGACAGAGATGATGAGAGAAGAGTATGCAATTGAAGATGAAATATTATTGGAAGGAGAAAGGATTAATCTGGTAGAATTATTGAAGTATCTAGAAACTATTATCTCCAATACAGGGTCAATAGAATTAGATTTTTAGTGAAAGATTGAAAAAATTAATCAGACAATGGCAAGGTTACGTAAAATTGGAAATCAAACCGCCTGAAATTACATATAAAAATCAGACCATTTATCACTTTAGTGAGATGGGTGTTAACATATGGACACGAGTCATGATATGACAACGAAATAGACTGTGGTAGATTTAGAAGATCTAGATCAAAGCTCTCTGAAGGATACTGGAAGTTACATGACTGGATAGGATTAGACATGAAATTAATAGACAGATTACTTGAGTTCTATTTGTGGATGCGATCATGATGTGGGGTATATGGATATGGTTTGGGCATGCTCTTCGCACTCCCTAAGAGATATTAGTTCACCAAAAGTTTAGCTGGGGTCCACAGGGCACTAGAAGAGTTGGGAGACTCAGGCCTACATGACTGAGGACTATTAATTGTGAAGTAGAAGGTGATGAACGGAAAAATATTGAATTAAAACCTAAAGATAAAGACAACTAGAGAAATATAACCGAGGCCCTTTTCGTCAATAGGCGGAGGAGATGATGATGATGATTATTATTATTATTATTATTATTATTATTATTATTATTATTATTATTATAATGTCCTGGCATAAAAGAAAAGAAAAAAAAAAAACACAAATGTTAGATGAGTATGGAGTAGAAATATTATTTGATTAAGCAATGAAATGTTTCCTAATGCCACAAGCGAATCACAATAGGGCCCTTGGCGTCAATAGGCGTAGGAGATGATGATGACGATCATGTTGATGATGATGGTGATGATGATGATAATGATTATTATTATTATTATTATTATTATTATTATTATTATTATTATTATTATTATTATTATTATTATTATATCTACATAATGTCCTGGTATAAAAAAGAGCAGAAGTAAAAAAAACAAAAAAACAAAAAACAATGAGAGATTAGTAAAGATTAGAAATATGAACAGCTATAGCATAGAAAATGAGAAGAACAAATCATTGTAATAAAAATCATTATTTGTTTGGGCAATAAAATGTTTCGTAATGCCACAAGCGATTCACAATAGGGCTCAACAGCTATAGACAATTAACGCCTACTGTAAATTGGATAAGATGATAATTTTATTTATTCTATATGCCTTTCCCTTAGAGGTTTAAAGGTCACTCATGAGTGCAAGAATAAAGTTTAAGACAATGACCTAGAGACCCAAGCCCATGTACACCCAAGTTAGGACCAGGGATCCTGGCTGCTGATGACTCAGCTAGTAGATCAGGCTTTCCCAAAATCGTATCCCGAGCTCAAAGGATGGTGAAGTGTCAAAAACTATCAGGCTTGAACGTTGCTTAAACTTCCAACCAAAGAATCGGGAATCAGTGACATTTCTAATTACACCCTCCCCCCCCCCCCCTTCTGCTGTATATTGTACATTACAGCATTGTTACGTTTAATGTATCAGCTCACTCACTGGATAATATTGATTTAATAGTGTTCTTCTACTTGTCATCCGATGTCACCGATTCTTTATTGGATTGAATGATATGTATGTAATTGTAAAATACATTTAATCCTATTGTTAGTACATGACTACTACAGCTCCTAATGGCTTGTGATTTTCGATTGAGAACATCGAGAAAAAACTATTGCTTAAAAATTTGAAAATAGGAAACGAGCATCACTCCTAAAAGACAGGATCCTACAGACATAAGAATAATCACATCCTATCTTTGAGGCAATCAATAAATGATCAAATACTTCATAGCATACGGTACTACACTTATACCTAATACTTAAACATGTTCTATCAATGCAATAGTGTGCAATATTACTTTCAATACATGTAGTGCATATGTTATTACAATACAAATCCATATCAGTCTCCTCCCGTACACAACTTTGCAAATCTAATATCTCATGGGACTTCCCTCTATTCATCTTATTAGGAAGTACTCTGACTTCAATCTATAATGGTACATGAACAGATTCTGAATCTACATCTGATAACTAAGCATCTTGGTTAATATTTGATCCAGTTGATTTACCTATTCACATAATCTATAGGATTTTCATTTAATGTGTGCCAACCGTGTGTCACACGATCGTACATAAATTATTTTGTATATATTATGCTTGTATCTGCGCTCTTCCCTCGCACTAAAAAGAACCAGAACAAACATGTCTATGTGTCGCCTATGTAACATTGTCATTTCTCGAACATGTATTTTTCCTGTTGCCTTGAAGTTTTGTATATAAAGGAGAGTGTTCTTTAATAATACTACTCAGTTGATTGCTTCCTGCCTTTGACTCCTAACCTTTCTCTCGGCTCGTCACTCTGGGGTCACCAATGTGACGAGCCGAGAGAAAGGTTAGGACTCAAAGGCAGATACTCAGTTGATTGCATCCTGCCTTTGAGTTCACAACCCTCTCTCGGCTCGTCTTGGCCTTCTTCATCAGAAAACTGTCCAAGGCAGAATCGGGTTATTCTACCTTCGATCGACAATTGCTGGCGGTGCACTTGGCTGTCAGTCACTTTCGTCATTTCTTAGAAGGTACGCCCTTCGTCATTCGCACAGACCACATGCCTCTGGTGCACGCCTTCACTCGACAGTCTGACGCCTGGTCCGCCCGTCAACGCCAACATCTCTCCGCCGTGGCTGAATACAATTGCACCCTTCAATACGTCCCTGGGAAAATGAATCCCGTTGCCGATGCCCTGTCAAGAAACACTTTGGCTGCCGTTCAACTGGGATTGGATTACAACGCCTTGGCTGAAGCCCAACGGCAGGATCCAGAGTATCAAGCATGTAGGACATCCTGCACGTCCCTCCGTTGGGAAGACTTTCCCCTTGAAGACTTCAACACCACCCTCCTCTGTGACGTCAGTACTGGTAGACCGCGACCTTGGATTTCTGCTCCCATGCGACGGCAGGTGTTTGATTTCATTCACGGCCTTTCACATCCCTCGTGCCGTTCTACTGCACAGCTGCTGAAGGCAAAGTTCATTTGGCACGGCATTTCTAAGGATGCTAAGGATTGGGTCTGCGCCTGTACTTCTTGCCAAACTTCCAAAGTACATCGACACACGGATTCAGGAGTGGGTACCTTTCCTCAACCTCAGCGTCGTTTCGCATACATTCACGTCGACGTTGTAGGCCCCCTACCCACATCACAAGGACATCGTTACCTGTTTACCGTCATCAACCGCTCCACTCGTTGGCCTGAAGCCATTCCCATGGAAACTGCAACATCCGCCTCATGTACATCTGCCTTACTCTCTGGATGGATTTCAAGATTTGGTATCCCTGAGCATATTACTTCTGACAGGGGAACCACTGTCACCTCTCAATTGTGGACATCATTAGCGAATCTACTTGGCATCACCCTACATCAGACAACGGCCTAAAACCCCGCTGCCAATGGAATGGTTGAACGTTTTCATCGCACCCTCAAAGCAGCTTTGCTGTCCCGCTGCAAGGATTGCAACGGGTTTACTCAGCTTCCCTGGGTCTTCCTGGGACTAAGGACCACTCCTAAAGACGCCCTCGACGTCTCAGCAGCTGAAATGGTGTATGGCGACCCGTTGGTCGTCCCTGCCGAATTTTCTCCTTCTACAACCTCCTCCTACGATCTCCAGCGCATACGTCACGTCGTGGGAAAATTTACTCCATGCCGCCAGACTTACCAGCCCCCAGCGAAGCATCACATACCAACAGACTTGCATTCTGCAACGCACGTCTTCCTGCGCAACGACACTACCAAGCCACCACTAACGCCCCCTTACACGGGTCCTTTCCTTGTGATCCGACTTAGTCCGAAAGCATTCCTACTAAACATTCGTGGCAAAGAAGACTGGGTCTCCATTGATCGTCTAAAACCTGCTTATCTACTGCCAGATGACCCGCCTACAGTTCACCTCTCTAGATCAGGGCGCCCTATTTAACATGTACAGTATGTCATTTTTAGGGGGCGAGCCATGTACCAACCGTGTGTCACACGATCGTACATAAATTATTTTGTATATATTATGCTTGTATCTGTGCTCTTCCCTCGCACTAAAAAGAACCAGAACAAACATGTCTATGTGTCGCCTATGTAACATTGTCATTTCTCGAACATGTATTTTCCTGTTGCCTTGAGGTTTTGTATATAAAAGAGAGTGTTCTTTAATAATACTACTTAGTTGATTGCTTCCTGCCTTTGAGTCCTAACCTTTCTCTCGGCTCGTCACAAACGCCTGTAACAGATCAACATGACGTTATAAACTATTTTCAGTAACTTGAGCATTACAAAATTTATTATCTCTTTTACAATTTATCCAAGTCTCACTTTTCTGGGGTATTGTATGATACCATGAGATTAGATAAAGGGGAAAATGCCTTACTTTTGGAGGGTAAAGGTTGTAAATGTTTATCCTAAAAACTTTCCTCATAATCAACAGCTGGTCTACAGTTGTCGCCTTCCAGCATAGAATACCTTATCACTTTAAATAAATTTTGGGATTAAGCAATCGCGCAAAATGTTTACGCTCAAATTGGTGATATAACGTGGTTAAGTAAAGGAAAGGGGATGAATAGTAATTCTTTAAAGGCATTGAGTAAGAATTATATTAACCATTCATTATACAAATCACAAATATCTGCTGAACGACTTATTTTATTCGACTTACAAATACATTAAAATATTTAAAAAATAGCTATCGCTTGTTTTCATTATTCAATTTTCATTATTCAAGAGAAAGGAATATAGGAGCATCGGACTTCTACAGCAATGATTTACCTCCCATCAGATTTAAAAAGTTCATACCACTACTATTGGTAGTCTTTTTTATGTATTTCATGTTGTTTTCGTTATTTACTCCATCTATTTTCCTCAAAGAAATATACACCCTGTTATTTTCATCAGTAAAGACTGAGCCGCCTATCCCAGATGTTCTCATATCTCCTAACACTACCGGATTTGATACTAGTGTGTACATTAAGCCCACTATCCTTGGGTTATGCTTGAATGGAGACAGTGAATGCCCTACCAGGTACAAGGCCTATACTATCAAGGCCTACGTCCCCAGAGCACTCTCCCACTGCTCCTCTTAGGCTGCCACACACCAAGAACTCGACCGAGTCGCCCAGGTCCTGGTGAACAATGGCTACTCTGATAGACAAGTTAGCTGTGAAATCAAGCTAGCCATGGACACCTGGTACCAGGGTGAACAACTGACCATGAACACCACAACTACCATCAACCCTTACTATAAAGGGTTCATGCATTGGGACTATCAAAAGGATGAAAAGGCCATGAGAGACATAATAAAGAGTCACGTCTCCCCTGTGGATAAAAACACAGAGGTCAAGTTGACTATTTATTATCAAACTAACAAAACGAGGTCTCTCATCATGAGGAATAACTCAGCCCCGCCGACTCAGGATATTCTCAAACAGACCAACGTGGTCTATTCCTATTTATGCCCTATTCCAGGATGCTCTGGACGTTACATAGGAATGACCATCATGCATCTGTCAAAGAGACTGTCTTTTCATGTCCAACAAGGTGCAATAAAAGCTCATGCCCTGCACGTCCACAATAACAACATCAAACGTGAGGAAATAATCAAGAACGCCGAGATCATAGGTGGTGCTCCAGATAGCAGGAGACTTCGCATACTTGAAGCTCTTCTTATTCAGAGAGAAAAGCCGACTCTGGACACTACCCAGGAAATGTTCCTCCTCCCCTCCTGTCGAAGGAACAACACAAGGAAAAATAACCCAACCAACCATGACACCTCCAACCAGGACAAACCAACAGATCAAGACATAAACAACCCCAACAGCTTTGATCAGCGACAGGATAGCCTGCTTAGCATACATACTCTCTAGGCAAGTGCTCCCACCAATCAGAGCCCAGGTCCCAGAAGACAAGATGGGGACTCAATACCCAGGAGTGATTGGGAAGGCAGTCTGACTGTACTACAGCCGTTCTCGGCGAGCTGCTTAGCCAATGAGGATCAGCCATTCTATTTGCTCTGCCCACGATGCTCGAGGTAGCCAATGAAAAATTCGCTGCCTCTCTGCCTAAGCCAGAATTACCGTATAAAAGGACGTAGCTCTCATCATTTCCTTGACGGGCTGCCTACGCAAGAGCCCGTGTCTAGTCAAAAGGACTGGACAATCTAACGAACGAACAATCATTTCCAGCACTCAAGCCTGAGGAAGGGAGACAGCACTCCCAAAACGCGTAGCTTGTTCTCTGCATTCTTTTACCCGAATTGTGAATCTTACCTAATTTGTGAATTGTATATTAGAACCTTGACTCGCCAATTATTCCTGAATTTGACTACCCACCATGAAGGATGAATTTTGCTCAGTTACTGGCTGTATGCAGTAGTCCTGAGAAGAAAATAAGTAGAGCAATCGAGAAGACGGAGTATAAGATCAATGCAACTGAAGCAGCCATTATTTTCAACAAAACTTATTATTATTATTATTATTATTATTATTATTATTATTATTATTATTATTATTATTATTATTATTATTATTATTATTATTATTATTGATAATATAAGTCATCATGTAGTAAATCAATAAAGGGGAAGAATTTTTAAAGAGGGAAAACGAAGGGTTTCATATGTGTCTTTTTTTTTTATTCCATTTTTAATGCAATGTCTATCATCGGAAATATTTAATGAAACCTGGTTTCTCCTCAAATTTATAATTGAGCCTTAACAGCGGTGCAATCCCACATGCATTATTCATTGTTTAAAACAATCTTCATAAATTATACGTAACTCTCCAGACGTTTCTGTTGCAATACCTTCCACTCACCTTACGTTATACCAGTCAGCTTTAATGACAACTTCAAGGAGAGAGATCTCGTGCTTTATTTTATGGGACATCGCCGTACATACAACAAATAGTCTTACCATTTTTATTCCTTACATGAGCATGTGTTAATAATTTGAACTCTTATGTTCAACACGATACAAAAGTTTATCTATTTCATATATTACGATATATTCAATTCGTTTGGAGTCATAGTTTAACTTACAGATTCATGTGTTAATAATTCGAACTCTTCTGTTCAACTCGATACAAAAGTTTATCTATTTCATATATTACAATATATTTAATTCGTTTGAAGTCATAGTTTAACTTACAGATTCGTGTTCATATTAAAACGTTGTACTCATAACGATAGTAATTTAAGTATTAGCATTATTGCATATGAAAATTTTATATTCACAATATACATATATATACATATATATATATATATATATATATATATATATATATATATATATATATATATATATATATATATATATATATATATATATATATATATATGTATATATAATATATATATATATATATATATATATATATATATATATATATATATATATATATATATATATATCCCATTAATATATATATATATATATATATATATATATATATATATATATATATATATATATATATATATATATACATATATATATATATATATATATATATATATATATATATATATATATATATATATATATATGTATATATATATATATATATATATATATATATATATATATATATATATATATATATATATATATATATATATATATATTGGGCTCAAGCCATGTCATCCTGATGGAAGGTTCCTAAGAGTAGCTTCCTAAGGGATATTTGACTACAGTGATATTCCCAGAGAATTTACCTTTAGGTCTCCAGAATTCTAACTCCTGGCGTGAATATCCTTAAATTTCTCTCAAGGATATCGCATATCAGGGGACGTATTCTTGACACACCACATAGCGTTTACACTTCGAGGGGGAAAGTGGTAGAATTAGAAGGGAAGCCGTATCAAGGTTACCCCAGTTCCCATACTACTATTGAGTATCACAACAGCGCCATATTCAATATGGCGGACATTCCTAATTTTGTAGTGAATTCGCACGGTGGTGTTCCCTGTTGATCTGACATTTTCGATCGATTTTCAAGGATTATTATTATGCAATCTCCAGCTTCTTTCACCTCTGGAAAGTTGAGTGTTGAATCTTTACAATATGTGTATTTTAGCTCCTGTCTTACAGTGAAATTAGAGTAATTTATTGTGATTAGGAGCTAGGTCTGTTACCGGAGGCGCCATGGGTGCTGTCGTTCGTTAGGCATGTGTTATTTAGTTAGTAGAACGACATTCCTGGTTTAAATAGCTGTAATAATATGATTATGGAAGTTATTTAGGAATTTTAAACTTGCAAAGATATTTATATGCACAATTTTCCTTTTTCTGTGTCGATTGTATATGTCAGAGTTTCGGTGATATAGGAAACCGAGATCTCGTCTTCCCTAGGTAACCTAACCTAAGCAACATAGCATACTTTCGACATTCCCCGGTTGCCCTCGTGTATTGGTTATCAATTCATAGAGGATTGATATCTCCTACAATTATTATATAACCGATACTCGTCTTTAATAGAGATTTAAGGATAATCTCTCTTCCCTCTGAGTGTAGCCTTAGGCTACAACCCTAGTAGGTCGTGCCTCGAGTTTTAATTCAGGCATGACTAGCCTAGGGTTTTCTGTCTCGTCCCTTAACCGCAGATGGCCGGTTTTGGGATTCGGTCAGAACCTCAGAGTATTTAGTCTTGTGCTGACATTCGGCCGGCAGGGTGAATAGTCATTCCCCTGCCGGCTGAGCTGCCCTCATAGGAGGCTAGCCCTCACTAGGCTACACCTGAAGTGGTTGTATGATTCCGCCACCTTCTCCCTGTGGCCTAATAGACTAGTCCTGTGCTCGCAGACCCTAGGCTGAAGAGTAGTACACTTCTGAGGCCTAGGATGGTGCGACACTGGAACTCTGTTTCTCCCTTGTTGAGAGGAGGCGGCACTGCTGCCGTCCCCTTAACTGTATTGGCAGACCCTTGGCTGGAGAATAGAAGATTCTCCTGTCACCTAGGATGGCGCCGATACTGGAACAGAGTTTCTTAAGGGTGTGTAGGTCCGGCAACCTTGCCGGCTCCTTCCACACCTCATATAGGACCCTTTCCCTCTCCCTCTGTTCTTTTAGGATGGCCGAGCCATTGTCTTTCTTTGAGCCGTCGTCCTGCAACCTCAACGTTGCCGGTGGGTTGCGGGGGCCGGCCAGAATCCCTTTCTACAGCCGTTATCCGGCTGCCTGCGGCTATGCCAGCTGCAGGCAGCCATGACAACTGCCGGCGGCCATGTTGGCTGCCGGCGACCATGTGTTTTACAAACTGTCGGTGGCTATGATGGCTGGTAGCGGCTTTGCATGCTGCTGGTAGCCATGTCATCTGTCGGCAGCCATGATGGCTGTGGGTGGGAAGTCCCTTCTGTCACCAAGGTTCTTCAGTTCTCCCTTGGACTGCTAGCCACAAGTTCTGTTGTCGGGGTATGGCCCGGCGATAGGCCGGCCAGACCGGCACAGATAGGTGCTAACTCAGTCGGCAGAACGCTGACTGTACTAGTGCTGCCTGCCGGACGCTAACCTGCCAGCTGCGTGCCGGCTGGACCTTGCCGACGATAGTACTGTGGCTGGATGGAAGCCTGAATGTTACATTCTCCCCTTCCATTTGAACCTTCTTTCTGGAGAAAAGCAGTAAATTAGACTTTTACATCCTTAATTACTGTATACTTACACAGTAATAAGTGAGCCTTCACTCCATGCTGTCTCTCTCTCTTAGTTAGCTGTGCTGTGCCGGCAGGAATTAGCTATGCCGGCTATATGCCGGCTGAATTACAGTATATGTTTAAACAGGTAGTCAGTATATTTGCAGTATAGGATATACTGCAGATAGAAAAATTACTGTATATATTATACTAGTAGTTATTTTCCAATATATCTTGGGTATCCTTACCCGGATGTTTGCTGAGCCCAATCCTATATTGAAAGAATAGAATTTCTTCAATATTCTGATTAGAAATCAGTTTTCATAATACCCTATAATATCAAATATTTTAAAGGGCTGGTGGTATTACACTTCTAACCCCTAAAGGGTAGAACCCTTATCCTTGAGTCTCCCTGATCAGGAAACTCTTTGATTTAATGTTGTAAGGGAGGTCAAACCAAATAGGCTGGATAGGATACAAAAATATATGTTTTTTTTTATATTTTCTAGTCCAGTTGGCGTTATGCCGGCTAGACCTTGCCGTCAGATGCTTGCCACAAAGGCAGCACACTGGCTGAAATACATTATATATAATTATACAGTAGCCAGTAATTTGCAATATAGTTTATAGTGCAAATAGAAAACTATAGTATGATTATACAATAATTATTTCTAACATATCTTGGGTACCCTTGTGCGGGCTTCTGCTGGTACCGTTCCTATATTGAAAGAATAGAATTCCTTCAATACTCTGATTAGAAATCAGTCATCCTTACCCCACAGTGTTAAGAATAAAAAGGGGCAGTGACTTGTACACTTCTCTACCCCTAGGGGTTAGAACCCTTTAGTTGGAGTTCCCTTGATAGAAAAATCTCCTTATACTTAATACTGAGGGGAGATAACAGCATTTACTTGCAGGGAATACACAGGTATGTATCTCCCACTATCCCTTTCTAGCTTGCTATCCTAAGCTATTTTGTTAAAAATTGACTTTTATGTACGGCTTATCGGTGAGATTATCAATTGTATACTCATTCTGCTTTCCTTTCTTTACAGGAGGAACCCCAGATGACATGTGTTGCAGTCTTCTGCTATATTAAGAGTAAGTGTTTCTACGATCATAATACATGCAGTTTTCATGGCCCCAGCAATATTATTTCCGAATCCCTGCATTATTGGAACCCGCAGGTTTGCAATGTATGTCGGACTTTAATGTCCGAAGGTTTCGAGAATCCCAAGTCGATAGAGTCTAGGAATGCAGCTCGTAACAAACTACGCAACTAGGTGAGAGGTTTCCAGAAAATCTATCCCGGACCATACTTACCTAATGATAGGATGCGTAACCTACTATTCCTGAAAGTAAGTAAGGAAATAGTGGTGTCCCAGGAACGATTCACACTTTCCTGCGGCATGATAGCCGTCGGGATGAGGGGGAATGTCCTGTCGGAATTGTTTCCGTCTGTGCCGGCTCTAGAGCCATTGACATCGACATCTTCACCCCCTACCCCTCTATTAGATGGAATGGACCAATTATGGGTACAAATGAAAGGTCTAGTAGAAAACCTTTGCAAACAAGATGAAAAGGGGTCATACAAACGACCCAGAGACCAAAACCTTCAGACATGCTCTAAAACCAATCCCTGGAGGTTTGCGGAGCTTATACCGATTTTAAACGCCAACTCTACATCTCGGAGAAGATGGGTGCGGTTCCTTTGGGCAAAATCCAATTTTGGCCAAGCTTTGACGCTTTCCCTAATTGCTTCATTCGTCTGAGACATGAACCAACGTCAAGAAAGGATTCAGAACTGAAGGAGGTCATGGTTCTTGACCATGATAAGGCACAGGCTATCTTGTCAAGTAGCCTGAGAAAGGCGGGTTACTTGGTGTCAAAAGTATTCACACTAGGTAACAAACACCCTTCCTTTCTTGCTCCTGCTTCAATATCATTCCCTTTTACGTGGAAGGCATTTAAATCTGTTGCTAAGGCAGTGGAAGCAGGTAGACGTTGTCCTGCACTTAAGGAGTGCAAGCCTCTGTCACTAGCCTTTCCCAGGCAGGAGAAGGATTGGAAAGAAGTCCACTCAACCTTTTCAGTTGGAAGACTAGAAGTGGATTTCGCTAGTCGACAGTTTAGTGAAAATCTTCCTAAACTCTCTGAGTTTCTTTTGTATAACGAATAAGAGACAAAGGAGAGACTTGCAGCCTCCCTATCCCTACATAACTGCATAGAGTTGTGTTCAACCCACCAAACTACCCCAGACATGCTCATGGTCTTGGCCAAAATGCATATGGCCACCTTAGTAAAAAACCTTTATGCCTTTATGAAGGCTAGGAGAGCCTGTAGAGAGTTTGTGTTCGCTACCGCGACAGTGAAACTTGAAACCAGGAAGCTGATATCTTCCAACATCTGGGGTAGAGACCTCTTTCCAAACGAGATAGTTAGAAAGATGATTAAAGAGGCCACCATAGAGAACTTAGGGCTTCTCCAAAAGTGAGGCATCCTTTCAAAGAGAAAGTCTTCTGCGGTTGTGGGTCCCCAACCTAAAAGGAAGACAGAAAAGTCTAGTAGTCTTCCTCGGGATGTTCAACAACATCCCACAGTTACAATGACCACGGTGCCACACGCAAGCGATCGAATATGTAAAACCTTCGGATCAAGCGAAGCAAATAGACGCTTCTGGTAGGAGGGAGATTCCTTCAGGATCGCTGGACCTTCGATCCTTGGGTCCAAGGCCTGATCAAGATGGGACTAGGATGGGAAGTAGACATGCCTCCACCATCATTTCCTTAACACTCCTGGAAGAGTATACCTTAGAGCTCTAGAGCCTTCCAGGGAAGGCTATTTGGTGTTCATGAGAAGGACTCAAGAAAACTCAGAGTCATTCTGGACTTGTCGCCACTAAACAAGTTCAAATAAAACTGCAAGTTCAGAATGTTAATCCTTCTGAACATAAGGACCTTATTTCAAGAAAGGGTGTTCGTAGTCTTGTCAGACCTGAAAGATGTCCATTGACAACTTCCAGTCAGTCACCCCCTCTCCTCCTACCTAGGACTCAAGTTACAGAGGATAACGTATATCCTGGGAAAGATACTTGTCGGGCTAAACATAGTCCTAAGCATCTTCACGGAATTAGCGGACACAGTCACGCAAAAACAAAGCCTAAAAATGGTTCAGGCAACAATGTACCTGGACAAAATACTGGAGTGGGCAGCACCCGAAGTGGCTAGTCTATGATCATCCAAGGAAGTGATCCGGTTCCCGGAACATCGGGAATGTAAGATAAGCTTCAAGAAGTCTCAATCCTCTCCAGCTCAAAGGCTTCAATGGCTAAAAAACCATTGAAACCTGTGGTCACACCAACTCTCCTTTCCCTTGGGAATGTAAAAGGAGATTGCAGGGTCGGTCAGGAGACTATGGTAATCAGTCAGGATTCCAAGACGCTAACAGGGAGAAGTTCAGAACTCTCTCCAGTTCGCAATACTGACAGACCCAGTGCTAAGAACACAGCTGATAGATGCGTTAAGAGTCTGGAGAAGATGCGCATCAACTGCTCTTAGAGATCTAAAAGGACCAATATTGGTCTTTCCTTAATTGCTTCCCTTACAATGGTCAAAGGCCAAAAGCCTATTGAAGACCATGTGGGTCCTGTCATGGATGGAAAAACTTTTTCCAAACAGATCAAACCTCCTCAGGTTGATCTGGGACATCGAAGCGATAATGAGACGTCAGAACTGACAAGGC